>NC_084504.1:12393163-12693163 GCF_024500385.1 Phyllopteryx taeniolatus | reverse complement strand
GCATCGTGGGACGGGTTATCGTTCCATAGAATGGACGTGGGAGTTATTTCTCAATTCGATACATTTTCATTGTAGTAACACCTGCCGCGCCGCTCGCGACGCAGCAAGCCACTGGCAGAATGGCTTTTGCTCCATAGATGCATACAACTGGGACAAATGGAAAGTAAAATACTTATTACATTCACTAAACTGTGAGCTAAAGAGCTAGCAAGCTAAGGGCTGGAGCTAAAAAGCTCACTCGTCTGAAACGTCAGTACTTGGAGTTATGTGTGTGTGTGTACGTGTGTACACACATAACACACACACACATATGGGAATTTTACCTCTTCATAAACCATAAGCACAGTGGCACACGTTATCAATATTCAGGCAGTATTTGACTTCAGTGAACCCATTTTCAGCGTCATTGGATTGACAGGTGAAGGTCTCACATTACAGTCCAGCAGCTCGAGGGCGGGCCTTTTTGTATTCATCTTTTATTTAAAGTAGCACTAAGCAGGCCCCAAAAATGGCATGTAAATTCGACACACCACAGAGAAGAGTAATGTTAACAAACCTGCCAAATTTGAATGAATTAAAATAAATAAATAAATAAATCGGTAAGTATATAAAATCAGGTTTCAAAATTTGAATAATAAAGGCCACCTCTCAGATGCTGTGGGTGTGTCGAATGGATGTGCCAAAAGGAATCGAACATACTGAGGGGGTGATAGCTTATATGATGTAAAATGTTAAGAGGCTCAACTTCAACATTGAATGGTTATTGTGGACTATAATCATAAAAATAAGCACACAAGTCAACTTACCCTTGTTGCGGGTGACATAATGTCACAGCCGAACACGGCACCTGACAACAGCGGGACGGTAGGAGGAAGCCCAGGAAGTTAGACAGTCTGCACTGCCCCATTCACTAGTATCAAGTTACCCGCGAAGCCATGTTATCTCTGAAAGTTTACAAAACTATCCATCGTAAAATGCGCACTGCAGAGTTGGCTGGTGGTGTTTTATTTGAGCTTGCCATCTGTGTGTGTCATTAAAAAGTCAATCGATGGCTTTTTTTTTTTTATTTCCTCATTTCTTGGGAGCTTAAAAATTGTCAGCTTTTTTTTTTTTTTTTTCCCCCCTCATTTTTTGGGAGCTTAAAAAATTGTCACCGAGCTGTTCTGTAAATTGAGGCATCCACCGAAGACGCATTTCCGGGGTGTAGCCATCGTTAGCTTGCTAACTGCAAGCTGGAGTGGTAAATGGGCCTTGTTATGGAAGGTAAGCACAGCTAACTCACAACTGATCAGCAGCCACACGAAATGATGTCACTTTTTGCTTATATAGTGGGGGAGGGCACTCGCGCTAGAAAGTTGATGTCATGGGGCTGTGTTTTAGCCCCACCCACAAAATCAGGAAAATTCAAACCGTGAAAAAGATGCTTAAGCTATATCTAAAAAAATCCAGCACTATATTGTTATAAATTGTTGCATACAGACCCCTCCAAAGGTATTGCAACGGCAAAGTCAATTCCTTTATTTTTATTGTATACTGAAGACATTTGTCTCTCTCTCTCTCTCTCGTGCAGGAGGAGGAGATTGCAGTGAAAAAAAAAAAGCGACTTTCAATGAACATGCACTCACGCAAATGCGATGAAATTTTTAATCGCCCAAGCTGGGAAAAAAAGGTCGCATACTGTATGTTTTCAGCACTTCAAACATATTTAATGCATTTAGAAACAAAACACGGATATATGCTCCATCCCCTTTAACCAGGTAAAAGCTTATTGAGAGATAAAATCTATTTCAAAAGCCAAGTAGCAGAAATTATATAGTACATAACATGACAACATTAATACAATAAACAAAAATAAAGACTAAAAAATAAGTGATATTAAAATGTATGGAGTCTGATTTAATGACAGTAACAAAGCCCAAATGCGTTCGAGTACATAGTTTTTTTAATAATTTTTTTTATTTTTTGTCAAATTTTGCAGTCTTCAATACTTTTTTTCATCTCTTTATTGGGTTAGTGACTCTATACCTATGTGCCAAATGTTTAACATTTGTTGAAGTGCAGTTTTTGCTAACAGAGCCTGATTTATTTTTATTTATTGGAGGTGTTTATTGTTCTACATTATAATGCCACTGTTCAAGCTTCTTTAGAATTGAAAGTTAATTGTTCTTAAAAAAGATGCACTTTAATTAGTATGCTTTATAATGTCATTGTATCAGTGACATAAAAAAAAGCATCAATGATCCTATCGTTTATCGTAATAGTTTTCGGGAAAATATATCTTCTAAAAAAAATTTATATCGTGACAGGTTGAAACATATTATATTGAGAGAGAGCAAGAGCAATGGATAACACAAAAATATTGTACAAATACAAATCTGCAATATAGCAGGACCGTAAAGCAACAACCATCATATAGCGGAGGCGTGATAATTAGTTGCAGGGACTCATAGTTCCAGGGCTGGGACTAATTGTTTCGAGACATGTGCATCCTGTGACACACAGTCTTGTTTCAAGACAAGTGTAAAATGAAGGCATAAAGTATGTTATTTATTTATTTATCTTTCTGAGAGAGTAATATTTGGAGACTAAAGTTATATTTTTGAAAGTCACTTGTTAAACTTTTTTTTCTCTGAAAATGTGAATTTATTGTGAATTTTTTTACTTTTGTCTCAAAAAACCTTATGGCATTACACATAGCAATTATTTTTTTTTAAGTTTGAACCAGTGTTTTAAACACTTAATTGAATTTGAACAAAAAAAATTGCAAGCATAAAATATAAAGAAAATATGTAATAATAATGGCATAAAAAATGAGAACCTTTTAGTTTCAGACTTAAAATAACCTTCCTAATGTAATAACCTTATTGAAACTTACTTAAATGATTATTGAACACTGTAATTATAGTTAAACAAAAAATGTTTTAGCTTTAATAATATGCAATATAGCAGGGAATTACTGTGTCAAACTCATTTTTGTCACGGGCCACATCACAGTTATGGTTCCACTTGGAGGGCCGTTATGGCTGCAAACCCATATGAATGTATGATTGCCTCATATTATTACATATACACAAATTAATGGATAATTACATTTTAAATCAAAAGCCAGTGCCACAAGATGGCACCAAAGCAATATTGTTCCAGAAAAATCCACAAATACATGAATACACTAGTGAATCGTAAATATGCGGGGGAACACTGCAATGAAAACTAATACTGGTACTAATACTTGTCAGTTTGCAAACAGTACTTACAGTGGGGCAAAAAAGTATTTAGTCAGCCACTAGTTGTGCAAGTTTACCCACTTAAAAAGATGAGAGAGCGCTGTAATTTTCATCATAGGTATACCTCACCTATGAGAGACAAAATGAGAAAAAAAATCCAGAAAATCACAGTCTGATTTTTAAAGAATTTATTAGCAAATTATGGTGGATAACAAAAGTATATATCTCAATACTTTGTTATATACCCTTTGTTGGCAATGACAGAGGTCAAACATTTTCTGTAAGGTTTTCACACACTGTTACTGGCATTTTGGCCATTCCTCCATGCAGATCTCCTCTAGAGCAGTGATGTTTTGGGGCTGTCGTTGGGCAACACACTTTCAACTCCCTCCAAAGATTTTCTATGGGGTTGAGATCTGGAGACTGGCAAGGCCACTCCAGGACCTTGAAATGCTTCTTTCAAAGCCACTCCTTCGCTGCCCGGGCGGTCTGTTTGGGATCATTGTCATGCTGAAAGACCCAGCATGTTTCAACTTCAATGCCCTTGCTGATGGAAGGTGGTTTTTCACTCAAAATCTCACGATACATGGCCCCGTTCATTCTTTCCTTTACACGGATCTGTCGTCCTGGTCCTTTTGCAGAAAAACAGCCCTAAAGCATGATGGTTCCACCCCTCTGCTTCACAGTAGGTATGGTGTTCTTTGAATGCATCTCAGCATTCTTTCTCCTCCAAACACGACAACTTGTGTTTTTACCAAAAAGTTCAATATTGGTTTCATATGACATTCTCCCAATCCTCTTCTGGATCATCCAAATGCTCTCTAGCAAACTTCAGACGGGCCTGGACATGTACTGGCTAAGCAGGGGGACACATCTGGCACTGCAGGATTTGAGTCCCTGGCGGCGTAGTGTGTTACTAATGGTAGCCTTTGTTACTTTGGTCCCAGCTCTCTGCAGGTCATTCACTAGGTCCCCCCGTGTGGTTCTGGGATTTTTGCTCACCGTTCTTGTGATAATTTTGACCCCACGGGGTGAGATCTTGCGTGGAGCCCCAGATCGAGGGAAATTATCAGTAGTCTTGTATGTCTTCCGTTTTCTAACAATTGCTCCCACAGTTGATTTCTTCACACTAAGCTGCTTACCTATTGCAGATTCAGTCTTCCCAGTCTGGTGCAGGTCTACAATTTTGTTTCTGGTGTCCATTGACAGCTCTTTGGTCTTGGCAATAGTGGAGTTTGGAGTGTGACGGGTGTCTTTTATACTGATAACGAGTTCAAACAGGTGCCATTAATATAGGTAACGAGTGGAGGACAGAGGAACCTCTTAAAGAAGAAGTTATAGGTCTGTGAAAGCCAGAAATCTTGCTTGTTTGTAGGTGACCAGATACTTATTTTCCACCATAATTTGCTAATAGGCACGGTGATCGACTGGTTAGCACATCTGCCTCACTGTTCTGAGGACCGGGGTTCAAATCCCGGCCCCACCTGTGTGGAGTTTTCATGTGTTTCTCGTGCCTGCGTGGGTTTTCTCCGGGTACTCCAGTTTCTTTCCACATCCCCAAAACAGGCATACTAGGTTGATTGAAGTCTCTAAATTGCCCGTAGGTGTGAATGGTTGGTTGTTTATATATGCCCTGCGATTGGCTGGCGACCAGTTCAGGGCTGTACCCCGCCTCTCGCCTGAAAATAGCTGTGATAGGCTCAAGCACACCTGTGACCCTAGTGAGGATAAGTGGTACATAAAATGGATGGATGGAATTTGTTAATAAATTCTTTAAAAATCAGACTGATTTTTGGGATTTTTTTTTTCTCATTTTTGTCTCTCATAGGTGAGGTATACATCTGATGAAAATTATAGGCCTCTCTCATCTTTTAAAGTGGGAGAACTTGCACAATTGGTGGCTGACTAAATACTTTTTTGTCCAACTGTATATGACAGAGAATTGACATTATTTTCTCCTGATGGGATAAGGAAGGCCGCTATTTGAGGGAGGCATTTATATTTGTCTCCTTGGGTACGAAGGGCTACTATTTGAGGAAATATACTTATCACCTTATGTAAAACCTGTGGCAAAGAATGGAATTTTGTTAAGCATTTCTGCTTGCCGACTTTCAGAGGATTATTTTTCATGAGCACATACACTGTCAAGCAGCCTGTCACTGATAGCTCCCATCATAATCGCATCAGTGCTCACCCAGACAGAGACGTTTGGTAAAAACACTTTTTTTTAAAGTGTTCTTTAGGGTCTTTCACTGACAAGAAATGGGAGAGCCCTGTAAACTTGAAAACAACTACTTAAACACACATGGGGCAGCAACACCTACAAACTGCATGAAACAATACTCACAGGTATATATTCTCTAACCTGAGATTCGTTGAACTTCAAAGCCTGTTCTTTTAGCTGTTAATTACACTGTATCTCCTCCTGTAGACCTCAGTGCTGCCTGAAATATTGCGACACAATACTACATTACACTGAAGCTGTGCAACTCTAAATACAGATTAGCCTGTACAGTGAACCCTTGCTATTCACAAGGTGTAGGAACCGCGCCCAACTGCAAATAGTGAAAATGTGGGGGTCCACTGTATACTGAAAAAAAAAACATTTCTTAAAAAACTGCAATATAGCAGGGCACAGACGATTAACCACTAGGTAAATAGTGTACCACAAATATGCTGGAGATTATAGTAACAGATGGATCAATAAAAATGCATCCAAATGCGGAAGAACCAAGATTCAAACCCTAGGCCGTAGATTTACACACCGTTTCTCCATGCATGCTTTCAGAGTTCACTCTGATTGTTAAAATTATTTTCACGCACAATGCTCACATGTTCAGTCTTTCAATTATTTATGAACATATGATGTCTGCTTTTCAAGGTTGCCACCGTGTCGGAAAGATCCCGCATAATGGAGCTGGAGCGAGACCTCTCACTTCGCACCAGAGAGCTCGCCGACCTGCAGCTCCGTCTCGGTTCCCAGCAGGCCTCTGGTGGTGATGACGCTGGCGGCATCTCTCCCCTCCTGGAGGAGATCACCTCTCTGAGGGACCGGCTAGCTTCGCTGGAAGCCGAGCGACGAGAGGAGCTGGCCAAGTTCCAGGAGAAGCTGGAGTCTCAAGACAAGGCGCACACAGAGGCAGCAGCCCAGTTCCAGGCCGCCACCGTCATTCTCTCAGGCGACAATGAGCAGCTACGCATGCACCAGAGCCAGGCTGAGAAGGATAACGCCGACGTTCTAGAGAGGCTGAACCTGGAGCACGGTCTGGCTCTTGAGGAGGCCGCCGCTGCCCACGCTCAGGAGATAAGATGCCTAAAGGAGCGACTGTCCTCCCTCGCCGAAGACAAGGAGCGCCTGGACGATGCACTGCGCTCCGGCGTGGACAAAGCTGAGAACCAGCACCTGGTGGAGATGGAGGACGTCCTCGGGAAGCTCCATGCTGCCGAGCTCAATGTGAAGGAGCTGGAGGACACAAGAGCTGAGCTAGCGCGGCAGGCCCAGGGTGAGAGAGAAACCAAAGAGATGGTGGCACAAATGGTCCGCCGTTTGTGTTGCGGCCAAAACAACCGGAAGGCACAACTAGATGATGTTCAGAACAAAGGAAACTCACAGGGAACTGAGGTGAGTTCAACTAACAGTGGTGTAGCAAGTACAAAAACTTTATATTTTTAGGATGCAGTGTTGCCGTGAGATACGAGTGAACCAACTAACATTTTTGAGGCATGAGTTTTTTTTGTTTTTGTTTTGTTTTTGCTTTGCCTTGCGAGGAAAATGTTCAGATAAGAGTATGTATGGTGGCAGTAAACTCAATTCAACTAACGTCACAACAAACAGCAGTTAGGCAGACTGAACCATTGTTCAAAAAGAGGCTTCAAGCTGTTTGATACCATTCCCAGCTGAAATTTACTGTTAAACTCAACATAAAACAAAGAGAATTACCGCAGCTTTGGATTCCGCTAGTGTTTAAAAAACTTACCAACTGATGTTATATGGACGTCTGATGTTATAACCCTTTAAGCTACTGGTATTGCAACAGAAACAGTGGAGCAACACATGACGGGAGATAATACAACAATACTCTGAGGCATATATTCTCTGTCCTCTGTGCAAAATGACTAATATTACTAGTGATGTGTTGTTTCGGACTGAAAGATTTGTTTCACCAAAATAAAACTACTGAAATAACATGTCTCATGCATAACGTCACGTGTTGATCACTGATGGCCGGTGTGCGAGTGTGTCAGACTAAAGAATAATACTAAAGCAATTCCCTCCAGAGCTTTGCTCACTATCCAGTTGAATTGACTGGGTTTTCACTTGTTTACACACACCTTACACTCACGGTTTAATAATGACGTAGTCTCACAAATCAATCAAGCATAAATGTGGAATAACACAGTCATTCATTCAAAACCCCCATTAGAGGGTAGCAATGCTTGTTTGTGAGCTACAATTTTACCAAGACCGCTTTGAGGTATATTTCAGGCTAAGCCAAGATTTTGGGACAAAGAGAAAAACGTATGTACTGTATTAGAGCGTTGTCCATTTTCCCCTTGCCGTTTACAGTGCAAGTCAGCCCAAATAGCACTCAGAAATCACTCCGCCTGGAGAAGCTTTTTGCCGTCACTGCAGCAATGCTACAGAATCGAACATTTTTCTATCCTATGATGCGACGCTGAGCATCAGACGCCCTCTGCATTGATGCAACGCTCTGCGTCATGTAAGATGCACTAATTCCTCCTCAGCGCACACACAATGAATTGAAAACTCGAGCGTGTCAGACACCTTGCCAATTGTGAAAAGGCCTTGGAGTGAAACTTATCTTGGTTAGTCTGTATGACTGTATTATACTACACCCGGTGGCTGAGTCGTGCACACCTTCAAATGTAGTTTGAAGTTTCCTCAAATGTTTTTTTTTTTTTTTGTTTTGTTTTTTTTGCTTAAAAGTTAGTTGGTGAACTGAGCTCACTGTTGGAGGGCAAAGAGAATGAAATCCTGTCGCTGCAGCAAAGTTCGACCATTGTGGAGCAGGAGAAAAAAGCTGCGGAGCAGCAGCTTGTAGGGCTGGTGAGTTTTGTTACTTTTTTTAAAAATTATTATTATTATTATTTTTTTTTTTTACTTATGATTTAAAATAATCATGTTTTTCACATAACTATAATAATATTTTTTTAGGATTAGACTAGATAATCTATCTTCTTTTACTATTTATAATTATATTTTTATAATGAATAATAAATCTAATTACATTTGAGTGGCTAGTTTTTTTTTTAATTATTTATTTATATTTTACTTAATGCTTTATTTTTTTTAATGTATTTGTTTATCTTTTAACATGCATGGACAAAAATGTTATTTAGTTATTACAACACCAGGGAGCTGTTTTAAACTGTAGAAAAAAAGACTTCTCCTTTTAAGGCCAAAGAGTCGCCAAATCAGTTCTTGAAGAAATTGTCTGAGTCAATATAAAAGACATATTTATACCCTCCACTGATGCCTACTGGAATACATTTTTGAGTATTATTTAGTGTTTTCGTGCCCACAGAAGCAGAAGTTGTCTGAAAGCACAAAGGAGCAGACTAAATCTGCAAAAACTATGCAAGGTAAATCATTTAGTTGGTCTATTTTCCTCGGCCCCTTACCTGGCACGTCGTCTTTGCTTGTTTCACACAGAACTCCGACATAAAAAACAAACAAACATGCTATTCTTGGTTTGACAGAAACCCTTGAGAAACTCAGCAAGAAGGAGGAGCAGTGCACAACTCTTACCACGGAATCAGAGTCTCTCAGGAGTCAGCTTAATGGTAAGAAGAGTGAATGTGGTGTTATTTTCTAGTCTAAAAAATATTTATGTATAAATCCGGTGTGCTTGTCTCAATTGAGGGCTGGAGAGGAAGTTAGCGGGTTCAGACGAGAAGGTGCGTCAACTTGGCGAGGACAAGAGCAAACTAGAGAAGGACATTTTGGACATGATGACAGCGTCCGGTGACAACTCAGTGCAGTTGACCAAAATGAACGAAAATCTCCGGCAGAAGGAAAGGTGTTAGACGTTATACCCTCGAATGTTTTCAAAATATACGATTAATCTCGTTTTACCCCACCGATGCCCTATCCATTCAACTTTTGTTACTTTAACCTCTCTGCCTGCGTTCTGTCACTCAGGAAGTTAGAGGAATTGCAGAGTGAGCTGGCAGAGGAAAAGAACAAAGTGGACCACTCCAATGAGCAACATGAGCAGGATCTCTCCTGCAAAGACCAGCAACTGTGTGAAACACGAGACAGCTACAATGCTCAAATAAAAAAGCTCCAGGAGAAGATTGCAACATTGGTTAGTAGTCAATAGCTGCAATTATGAAATATGTAAAGTGCACATATGAGGGAAGTGTTTTTTTTTGTTTTTTTTAATTTATTATTTAAAAAAATTATGGTAGTGTACAAATAGTTGCGTCTCTAGAGTAAATCTTTTGAGAGGTGCCTATTTTCTTTCTAAAATTTGCCTTATGTTGAAATATCAGTGCTGCTAATTTACTTTATGCCGCCCACAGTTTGTTCGCCTCTGACTTGCTAGCTTCATGGGTGACTATTCGCCATTTTAAAACCACTACACAAAAACAAAAGCTAAGCAGAGCTGCAGTGTTGGAAGCACATAATTAGCTTCTGTTTACCTTTTGATTGGCGACACATACTTGATTATTCGGTGAAGTTCAGCTGAAGTGTAACGGAGCAACTTGGGGATGAAGTGCTGTCACTACGAGTGAAAATGCAATCCATACTTTTATTGTTGTTATTGGGGCTCGCGTATGCTTCACAGCAGTTTTTGACTTGGTGCTCAACATGTAACGAAAGTTGTACTCTCTGTGACTTAAAACGCACAATACAGTACAAAATTATTGTTATTAAATATTTTTAAAAAGCTTGAAAATGTTTGAAAAATTTTAACGCTTATCCAAACTTACCTCCTGGCGCGGTCTGAACTAGAGTATGCCGTGTTCAAGAGTGCCGTCAGCACATGGCTAATTTGCATGCACTGGTGCGGGCTCATGGAGCCAGTCCGTTGCATCCGATAGCTGTTAAATCAGGGTCAGTTGAATCAAGGTTCCATTATATCTCACAAAAGTGAGTACACCCCTGCCATTTTTTTGGAAAGGTTAACTTTATGTAAAACATCCAGTGGCCAGTATGAGAATGTGAGACAGATAAGGAATCAAATTTACCACACTTGCTCCCCTTTCATACCATATGATCTTGTGACCCTGAGTCACATGACTAAGGTTATGTTCACACACTGGAAGCCTGATTTTATTTTTACTTATTTATTTTTTTTCTTTCCATGTCAATGTGAACAGTACAATTCCCATTCTTTTTTCATGTCTGACCCAGGCCGTGTTCATATGTGGATATAAATTGGATATATATCCGCTGTAAGTGCAAAATGGATACACTAGTCACGCTCAGCTGAACTGTACATCACCAAAAGGCGACAAACGTCATAACTGTTCGACAAAACAGACCCGCCACAAACGCAATGGCAGACTAAGAAGCAGAAAACAGTCAATGCCAGTGGTGAAAAGATGATGCTTTAGAACTGATAAATGCAAAATGTTGGCTACAGTTGCACAAAATGCTTGAAATTGCCACAAATGCGTCATGACGAGACCTCCGCAATGGTCCATATTTACTTCCATAAACATAGCGCCTCATGTTTTGTGCGCTTGCTCAATGTGACGTCCCGTTTTGTGCGCATACGTGTGACTTCACAGACGAATCCCGTCCATAGTAAAAGTCATGTTTGTTTTTGTAATGTGAACGACTTCATAAAAAGATTGAATTTAACAAAAAATCCGATTTGGGCATCATGCCCTGCAGTGTGAACGTAGCCCAAATGATATAAAATGGTTAACTATGGTGCACAAAATGGTGTCTGAACTTTGTTGCCAATGGTTTAGACATTAATGGGTGTGTCTTGAGTTATTTTGAGGGGACAGTAAATTCTTCAGTGTCATCGCACGAAGATATAATGAAATATTTACAAAAATGTCAGGGCTTTTTGTGAGATACAGTATGTCTCAAATTAAAGCACCCTTTTTCACTTACTCCTTTACCTAATTTACAAGATGGAGTGTGTGCAGCAGGGTGCGAGTGAGGCCGAGGAGCTGAAGGCATCTCGGGAGAAGGCTCTCTCCCAGGCCTCCGAGCTCCACGGCCAGGAGGTCCAAAGGCTGAAGGATGAGCTGGACAACCTGAAGCAGGAGTTATCCTCCAAGGAACGGAGCCAGGAGCTGGAGAAAATGGTGTCTGAACTGCGGATTTACAAGGAAAAGCTTGAGGTAAGGATATGTTCTGTTTTTTTTGTATCCAGGTATGCCCAACGTTCTGATCCTCAGGTATGACAGACGTATAACTGTTTATATTCATGTCTTTAAACAGTGCATCCATAAAGTATTCACAGTGCTTGACTTTTTCCACATTTTGTTACTTTCTTGTTCCAAAATTGATTAAATTAGGGCAATGAGAGTCAGATTCGTTGATGCACTTTCAGCAGTTTATTGAAAAGGACAAACAGTCAAACACAAAACAAATGAACAAAAGCCAAACCAGCACCAGCCCCTAATGTCTCTCACTAAGCCACGCCCCTTAAAGGCAGACATCCAACACACGAATACTACAGTACGTACAGTAATTAAACTTTGTAAATCCAGTTCAATTCTTTACATTTTTTACACAATACAGTGCTAAATCTCTTTATTTAAAACCCATAAAAGAAATGTAATTTGAGTTATAGGCTTAGTCATGGAACTAATTCAACTCTGTCAAGGTACTACCAAACAATGCAAGTACAAACGTGACAGCTTATATGGCGCCTGTATGCTCACATTAGACACAGTATAGCGTACTCACTATGGTATGAGATGTAGCCATTGAACATGTTGACAAAGCAGCGTTTAAAGAAAAGCTGCAGACCTTGAAAAAGTACAAATCTTGAATCAAAACAGACTTTGATCTACTTTTGTGTTGTTATTGTTGCTACTTTACACTTTTTCTTAACCAGCTGGAATTGGCAGTTACAGTACAGTAACAGACAATATACTTCAATGTCTGTTAAGGCATTAAGAAATGTTTATACCTCTGTGCCAAATGTTTAATATTTGTTCAAGTGCAGTTTTCGTGAGCAGAGCCTGTTTGTTTAATTTATTTTTATCTTAAGATATTTTTCTTGTTCTACATTACAATGTCAATGTACAATATTTTCAGTATTAGAATCAAAAGTAAATTGTTCTTAACTCATTCAGTGCCGGTGAGGAATTAACTCAAGTAGAATCAATACACTCCCTACCGTTGACGAGTTTACTTAATGCGTCTCTGCTAATTTTTCTGCATCTCAGAGGTGGGACGCACATCAAACAAGTATGTACTAACAAAAATAAAGGCATTGTAATTGCATAAGTTAATATTAATGCTTCTATGAATAAACCTATTACAAAATTCTAAAAATATTTTAAAATGCCGTGGTCCCCAAACTTTTTAGCAACACATAGCATTTTCACGCGAAGACATATTTTGAAGGCGCGGCATAGAAACAAAAACAAATGATTCAAAATGTCATGCAACCAGTCTTATTATAGCTCCACAGCACAACGTGTTGTAAGACGCCACAATGTCTTCTGCCTAAAAACAATTATGCATTTCTGTTTCACTGTTGCTATTTCACTTGTGCTTTTATTGTATTTGAAGATACCTACTCATGGCCGTATGTTGTATTCCGACAGTATTACGACAGTGCCGTAAAGTGTCATGGTGTTTTGGTGTGCGTTAGCAACAGTTCTTGTCCACGCATTATTGGACATAATAATCTGGTGACGATGCCACCATGGAGGCGATGATTAGTGAGTGTGACTTTGTCGTGTGGGCAGCTTGGGCATTCCCATGGCGGTCACTAGCTCCCCAGCGTGGCTAAACACGGTGCATGGCGACGGACCTGCCTGCCCGACACAATCTTGTTTACACCGGGGACATTCCGCGCTGCCATCTGGTATGCGCTGGAATACCCAAGCTGCCTGCGCAACGTAATCACAAAACACACAGCAGTTCTAAAAGATAACTAGCTTTCGGATTCGAACATAGAAGACAGCAGCGCGGAATGTCCCCAGAGTAAACTAGATTTGTCAGCGATATTGTCTTAATTTGATCATGCCAATCCGATCGGTCTAAAGTCTAGTTACACCCCTATTGAACATGGTTTTGGTGTTGAGCTGTGGAGTAATCTTTGTACTGTTTTCTTAAAAGCTTTTGCAGCTTAACCTTTCCATTTGCATTCATCCATATTGGCTTGGTTTATTTTGGATTCATCTTACATTTTCTTTGTGCATCTTTGCATATGTCCCCTATATGTTTTATTTTTTATTTTTACCCTCCCCCTTCTATCAACTTGATTTCCCCAGCATCTTTCTGCTGAGCTCGACTCCTCCAAGCATGACGTTGAATGCTTGTCTACAAAGCTGGAAGAGCAGACTGCCGATCTGGAGCGCAAGTGTCAGGATAGAGAGAATGCTAACGCTGAGAAATGCAAACTGGAGACGCAGCTCTCAGAGGTGCAGAGCAAGCTTTCTGCTCTCCAGGAGCTTTCTGTCCAGAATGAGGAGCTCCTCGTAACCGTAGCGGAGCTCTCGAAGGGTAGGGAAGAATTACTTGACAGCAACAAGCGCTCTGAGGAAAAAAGAACCTCTCTGAACGACCAGTTGAAGAAGCTCAAAAATTGTCATCAGGAGGCACAGGCTGAAAACACCAATCTGAAGAGCACCAATATCAAACAGCAGTCTGATCTTGAGGAGCTCCAGAAACAAAACAAGGAGAAGGATGCCACGCTGGTGAAATACCAGCAGGATGCTCAGCAAGTGGACGGTAAGAAGCAGCAGCTGCTGGAGGACTATGAAAACATTTGCAAAGAGCGATACAGGTTAGAGGAGGACCTCAAGGAAAGCAGGTCTAAACTCGGGTGTGAGAACGACAAGCTCATCTCAGAGCGAGATGCAGCCCGAAAATCCAAAAAGTGTCTGGATGCTAAGAACGCAGAGTTGCAGGCCAAGCTACAGTCACTCAAATTGGAGAAAGAAGATCTGACAATGAAGAACAACCAGCTGCAGGTTCTCTCAGAAACTTTAAGCAAAGAGAAGACTGTCATGTCTTCTAAAATTAATACTATCACATCAGACAAAAAGAACCTTGAGGCGGAGAATGAGAAACTCCAGAATAAGCTCAGTCTCACCAAGAAAGAGCTGGACAGCTCCATCTGCGAATGTGAAGATCTGAAAGCGTCTCACTTCAGCCTGGTCCAGATGCTGGAGGAGTCTAAGACCACCAGCCAGGTGACAGATTCCGAAAGGCATCACCTTGTGCAGGAGAAGGAGGACTTGCTCGCCGCTCAGAGGAAAGCCTTTAAGGAGAAGGAGGAACTGCTAAAATACACTGAAGAGCTGAAGGAAAAGATTGAAGTTTCTGCTCAGCAACTGATTCTGTCTGGTGAAAAGCTGAAAGAGGGTTCTGCGTCTTTGGAGCAAGAAAGGCAGATGTTCCGCATGCAGAATTCCGAAACCTCTGAGGCTCTGTATGCGCTGAGGAAAGAGAAACTGAACCTTGAAGCGGAGCTCGAGCAGCATAAGACCGATTACGAGCATCTTGCTGGAGAGAAAGGTGAGTTAGAAGCGAAGCACATGAAGGCTACAGCTGATGTTATCGCCCTTTCACTGGAACGGGATAAACTAGTGACTGACGTCCGAGCCACAAAGGACCAATTGGACAGCTTCGCCAGAGCACATGACAATCTCAGTCAGGAGAAATCTCGTTTAGAAGGGATACTTAAGGAAACGACATGCAAAAAAGATTCAGCTGAAGCAGAGTTGACATCCATGAGAAAAGAAAAGGCTGACCTCCAGAGCGAACTTGAGAAACGTTCCTCCAATATTGAACTCCTAGAAAAGGCCAAAGCTGATCTTACTCAAGGGCACGGCGAGCTTGAAAGGGATCTTGATAAATTCACGTCTGAACTTAGTCGGCAAGTCGACGAACACACGAAACACCTGGAGTTGTCAGAAACTGAAAAGAAGCAGCTCCTTGAGGAGATCCAGGAGCTTAAAAAACAGACTGCGTTATTGTCCGAGGACAAGCATCACCTAGAGAAGCAGTTCCAGGCAGAGTCCAATAAACGGACTCATGCCATCGAGCAATCGGTAGAGCTGCAAAACATCTTGTCGCAACTTCAGCAGGACAACGACGACATGTCCTCTCAACTTAAGAACACAGAGGAGCAAAATAAGTCTTTAATGGCAGAAACGGATATGGCAAAAGCATATCTGAAGGAACAAGAGCTAGTTACCCTCCGCTTGTCAGAAGAGAAACGAGAGCTTTTATCCAAACTGGAAGCGATGAACAAACAGTTGTTGGCCCTAAAAACAGAGGAGGACCACCTCATAGCCAGATGCAGTCGCTCAGAGCAGGACATTTCCCAATGGCTTGCGGAGAAGTTGCAGCTCAT
Source organism: Phyllopteryx taeniolatus (assembly GCF_024500385.1). Classification (NCBI taxonomy): domain Eukaryota; kingdom Metazoa; phylum Chordata; class Actinopteri; order Syngnathiformes; family Syngnathidae; genus Phyllopteryx; species Phyllopteryx taeniolatus. Next base: position 12,677,409 of record NC_084504.1, on the reverse strand, counting down.
CTGCAAGCTGGAGAAGTCGCAGGAGGACCTCAAGGCCCTCCAAGCGGATGAGGCCGCCCTGGAGAAGCAGCACCAAGAGACTGTCGCTGAGAGAGACCAGCTCCGGTCCCAACTTGAACAGGTCATTGCTAAGCAGCCCAAGGTATTCCTCCGCTAGTTCCTCTCGTACACCTTAAATATTGCTAGGCCAATGTCACCCGTCTCAGTGCATGCTTGCTGGTTTGTCTTCTACTTGGCTCTTTTTTTATTTTTATTTTTTAACTTTCATCCTCCACATACTCACCATACATGGCACCCAGTCTTTACGACCCTTCCTTCTATCCTGTGGGCTTATAACGTGATTAGCACTGCTTCCGTCTTGGTGTTTTGGCTCGGTTAAAGAAAAAAAAACTTCTATATTGGAGCTAAATACAGGGTATCCACAGTCTCTTTAAGATAATTTTTTTTTATTCCAAAAGGAATTGCGATACACTACAAACCAAAGGTTCTGGATATTGGGCTTTGGCGTGACATTTTAGGATGAACATAAAATGCAATATAACCTTTACAGGTCAACTTAATTTGACCATCACCAAACTTTTGAATGCACATGTCCAACTGTACAATGGTTCAGTGGTTTTTGTTTTGCACAACTTGCTGTTCTTCTAACAAGGAACTGAATGGCAAAATTCACAACAGGTGTTTGATCCATGAATCGACCAATAGATTTCCAAGGACATCCATTTCTATGCCTTTCTGTGACTCTTCCAGTTATCTATCTCTGTTGCAACTTGCTGATGACACTCTAAGATACATAGCTCAGTTGTTTGATCCATTTAGGGCTGCAACTAAAGATTATTTTAATAATTGATTAATCTGCTGATTTTATTTTATTATTTTTTTTTGGCTTAATCGATGAATCTGATCGGGAAATAAAACAAAAACCTTTTTACATTTCCATCCCTTTATTCAAAAACAGGACATTTCAAATTGGCAGTGCAGAAAAGTGCACAAAAAGGTTGCGGCATAAATGTCCCATAGCTTTTAAAGGAATAAATATTTTTTTTTAAATCAAAAAGTAAATGTTGAGGTTAAATAGCTTTACAATACCATGGACCTGCCACACAAAAAGATACAAATTCATGCTATACAATATCTGCTTAAAAATGTTGTTTTTGTCATCCGTGTCACTACACTGTCTGTCTCGGTCTCAACTACCACATTAAGATTTTCATGCAGGCCTGTAACCTCACCACTGTCTCTCTATGAATCTCTTAACAAAACAATGACAATCCCACTCTTGACCTTTTATGCATTCGATTCAGATCTAATAAGTAAAAAACACCATTTCAAAATGTAGCTCTTGTCATGCAACTCATTTTCTGAAATCAAGAAGTCAAGTCCAGATAATTCTCCATTTACCAAATTAGAATTTTATACACTACAAGAACATTACGTACAGAATATATAGATACATTAAAATTATAATAAATAAACTGTAACTTCATACAAAAAAAAACATACACATTTTGTTTTCTCACAAAGTGAATAAACAGATGAGCGCTGCTACCCTGCCTTTCCATGGATGTCATCTAGATGACACGTGACTTGAAAAAAGAAATCCTCTTAAGGTAATTTACATGATATATTTTCAAAATAACTTCGAATATTGTCTCTTGTCAGACTTAAATTTATACTGAGCGCAAGTTAGTTTGGCTGGCATGAGCATAAAAATATATATTTTTGATCAATGAATATAAGCAGCCATTGTCCCTCCAGTCTGCCTCTGCGTGCATTGAAAGCGTCAGTACTTGATTGTGATTGGTGAATCAGGATCCAATCATAACCAGCAGTGCTTACACCATCCAAATTCAGCGTATTTATTGGTTTAGAGATGCAAATATGTCATCCCCTTGACTCAGCAGCCTCTGTGTCCACTCCAATGTGCAACGGAGTGGGTGACTGATGTTATAATGGCGCGACGCAACGAATCGATAATGAAATTTGTTGCCAACACTTAATTATCATGTTTTATGGATTTTATTGATTAATCCTTGCAGCCCTAGCTCCATTAATGGACCAATACATTTCATGGTTCATAGGTATTAACAGTCCTCTTCATTATACTGTTGTTCACATTTTTGACACGAGACCAAGATGAAGCCTAACAATTAGTCAAAGCCTCGCAATGGCGAGGTACTGTCAAACAGAATGTTCTCAGAGAGAAGTGGTCACTGAGCTTGTAGTGTCACAGAGTGCCCATCGACAGGTTGAAGCAGATATATAGACAGACTGGCAGAGTCACAGAAAAGCATAGCTGTGGACGTCCTCGAGAATTTTGAAGAATTTTGCCGTTCACATTGTTAGAGAACAGCAACTTGTGTGAAAAGTTCTGACACATTGAACCGTTGAATAGTTTTGTGGTTTATTTAAACAAACCCGGATACACAGACACCGCGAAACTACAAGATTAAGTATCTTTTTGTAATAATTTCCACAAGTTTGCTTATTCATTTGTTTTGTAATGTGTTAAATGGTAAAGAGACTTTATGTACACCCTGTACTTCTGTCCCAATATTCGTGTTTTTGCTCTTTGAACACATATACCCACAGACCCAAAACATTAGGTACACTAAGCTTAATAACATCTACAAGAGCTGTGTCAAAAATGTATTTTCTTGATCATGTAGAAATTAGGAATTAATTCCTAATTTCCACAATCCAATAGGTGTTATGCGCAACCAACTTCCACATTTGTCAAAACTGGTCAAAGCACTTGCTTTCCGTTCAAGTAACTGGCAGAGCTCAATGACAGGAGACAAAGGACAAAGCACCTGTTGAAATATTTAACATCTAAAATGTCTTTTGTTTTACACAAGATGTCCGATATTTAGGTTTCATTCATGTTTACATATATCATAGCATATATTTATAAATAAACTATATACATGGACTTAACTTTTGTTTCGAATACGCTAGCAGTAAATAAAACAAAATTTTAGCAAGTTTGGGTTCAAACCATCATGTCATCAACCATCATGTCATCACAGGAAGTCCGCTAATCTGTTATCCCGGTTTGGTCAAGTGACGTTTCGCGTAAACTTGATTCTCAGTCTCTACGTGTATTATTGTGGTACAGCAGCTCGCTGCATCATGCCAAGAGACATTAACATTTTGGTGACCATAGCAGGATTTCTGCCACAGCTCTTGCATTAGGTCTCATTAGGTTGTGCAGGTGTACCTAATGAAGTCTCTGATCAGTGATTACCGTCCAGTTGAATATATGACTGTATCTGTTCTGAGTCCACAGGTTATCTTTATGTACACATTGTATTATAAGAATTTATTTGAGTTGTATGCTGTTTGTCCTACCAGAAAATGCATACAGTGAAACCCTTGTTTATCATGAGGGATGCGTTCCAGACCCATCCGCAACAGGTGAACATCCGTGATATAGAGAGCCGATAGAGTTGTAGCCCTCCCACACTCTTTAAACCTATTAAATACAAGTTCCAACATATTCCCGAGCACCTGTTCTCACTGATGCACATGATAGGAGGCAAAGCATGCTGTTTTTGTCACTCCCAGTTGAAGTCTACTGTCAAACTGAACCATGAAACAAAAGAGAATTGAGCATTGCATATTTAAACATCAAAATGTTTACCCAAACCATTTAATTTGGCCTAACTAAAGGATGCTAGCTTAATGCGAACTTCTATGAAAGGCCATAGATGAGCTAACAGCGATTATCATGTTATGGTAATTATAAACCTATCAACTGCTACTTTAAGACACATGGAGGAAACGACACATACAAACAGAGAATACATTACAGGCAAATATTTTCTTTGATCTGTGGGAGGAGATCCCAGTGCTGCCTGTCATGTTGTAGCACAACGTGGCACTTCACTGAGGGTGCGCAACTCTAAATTCAGACTAGCCCGTGTACTGTAAAAACCCCTAAACAATCACAGAAAACTCTGCGATATGGCAGGGGTCACTGTATATATTTTTTAATTGGTTCTACAATTGAGCATAATGTATCTAAAGAGACCAAAAAATGTCTTTCCTGTCATAAAATAAGACTCACTGCATCTGTGAGGTCGGTTGCAATTAATCCTAAAAGCATGTTCCTGTTCCTGCTCACTGTAGGCCTCTGAGGCTTCCGGTCAGACTGCCGAGATTCTTGAGCAGTTGACAAAGGAGAGAGACACCTTGCTCCGAGATAAGAGTGAAGCTCAAGTTCTCCTGAAGGACCTTCATACTTCCAAGCAGGAGATGAAGACACAGGTAAATATTAGGAATTTTAAAGTTAGAAAATAGTATTGCTACTACCATGTTAAGCATCTCTGAGAGTAGTAGTTGCTTTTCGACTTCTCCCATCTGGTGTGCTGTACATCGCAACAGCAAACCAATGACTGAGAACAACTTTTTTTTTTTTTTTTTTTTACTTTTCGTCTTTTGTCATTTTGTCTTTTATTTGTTTTGAATCTAATATTTTTGTATTTTTTTCCTTTTGTCAAATTATTTTAGTATTTTTAATATTTTGGTCTTTTTTGTCAGTTAGCATTTTTTTAGCTCTTTTTTGTTAAGTATTCTACTTTTCTGATTGTTTTGAATATTTTGTATGTTTTTGCCTAACATCTGTTTTTGGTGTAATATTTTAGTATTTTTAGCTTGTATATTTGTCAATTTTTTGTTTTCGAATACCGTATTTTCACGACCATAAGGCGCAATGTATTAAAAGGCACAGTCTCAGTTACGGGGTCCGTTTCTGTATTTAACACATACATAAGGCGCGCCGTATTATTTGGCGCAGGTAAAACATACGCTAGCTTAAAACATACGGTAGCATGCATCCACGCTAAAACAATGTTTTTAAAAAGGCAACGGGAGCAAAACTGAGTTCGGTTGTACTTTATTGAAGTATTTAACAATGTAATCACGTTATTTTTTTATCAATCCTCATCCACAAATCCATCAAAGTCCTCATGTTCTTTATCCGAAATGAACAGCTGAGCAAGTTCTCCATCAAACACGCCAGGTTCCCTCTCGTCATTGTCGGAGTCAGTCTCGTTGCCGTGCGGCTCCTCAGAAATCATGCCGGCTTTTACGAAAGCTCGAACAACAGTGCAAGCAGACACGTTAGCCCGAGCATCCACAATCCATTCACAAATTGTTACCAGCTTCGTCTTCTTGACTTGGCGAAGCTCGTTTTCCTGTTTCCTCGAGTTGGTCTTCCAACTCGGGCCACCTCGCCTTGTTTCCACGTTTTGTTATTCTTTTTTTTCCACGGAGACTCAGCTTCGTCTTCTTGACTTGGCAAAGCTCGTTTTCCTGCTTCCTCCACTTGCGAACCATGGATTCGTTGATCTTGCATTCTCTCGCAGCTGCGGCTGCTCGATTCCCATGTTCCTCCGCGTAACTAATAGCTTGCAGTTTAAACTGTGCTTCGTCAGCATGTCTCTTCGTAGGTACCATTTTTGGGGGTCCTTAGCCAAACCGAAGCACATACCGGAACTATATACCTACTTGGGGCGTGCCTTTAGCGTCCTCTGTCACGTGCACCCTTCCCCCTTTACATCCGCATGCTGTCCTCAGTCACGTCCGCCTTCCTCTATATAAGCAGCATGTCGGCAGGAAATGCTCCCAGGCAGTCAAGCGGAGCGCTCATTAAAGTCACACAACAACATTTACAGATTTTGGAAGTCGGTGCACACATAAGGCATGTCGCACTATAAGGCGCCCCGTCCATTTTGGAGAAAATTTAAGACTTTTAAGTGTGCCTTATAGTTGTGAAAATACAGTAGTTTTGACATTTTTTTTGTATTCTTGAATACTTTGTATTTTGTTTTGTTTTTTCTTTTGTCGAGTACAGTGGTACCCCAGCTTACGAATGCTGCAATTTGAGTTTTCTGAGATACGAACCATCGCTTATCAAGTTTTTTTGTCTTGACTTGCAAGCAATGACTTGAAATATGTGTGCGCTTCAGGCCCTTCAGTGAAGTGAAAACAAAATTGAGAAATTAAGGTGCAACCTCTTAGCGGAGCCTCAGCTCACTAACAAATCAGTTTTAAAAAAAAATTTCAGTCAGAAATTGCTTTTGTTCAGGAACTATGCTTCCTGACATCTTCACGGAACATTTAGTTGTTCTCTCACACCTAAACATAAATGTCATTCACTCAGCACATCATGTATTTCAGGTATCTTTGTTGCTGTTTTTTTGCTGTAGATTCATCCTCAGTATGGCTCCCAAGAAAACAAAAAGATTGTGCTATTATGAAACTGAAATTTTTTGATCTTATCCTCTGCTAAAGAAAGACGGAAGAGGATTAAATAGCATTTCCATTCATTTCAATGGAGACAATGTATTTGGGATACGAGTAATTTAAGTTATGAGCGTTGTTACGACAATCAAGGCATCACTGTGTTTTTATCATATTTCCTAATATTTTGTAGTCTGATCTAGTATTTGTATGTCTAATGTTTGCATTCATCATCTGTTCAGTTTGATGCGCTGAAGCAAGACCAATCAAAGTACCAGCAAGAGCTGGCCGCATCCAAAGAGCAACTTTGTGCAGAAAGCCAGAAGACGGAGAGTCTCTCCCGGGAAATGTGAGCGTGTTCATCACTTACTCAGGATTCACCGTTTGATTTTGATCTTAATAAAACACATGCTTTTTTGCTCGTCCTCAGCGAGGAGCTCAAAGAGGCTGTGTCAGTCAAGTCGCATTCCCTCCAGTCACTGCAAAACGAGAAGGACAGGCTGACTCAGGATGTTGAGAACAATCACCAAGACCACGGTGAACTTATCAAGGTGCGCCAAACTTATGTTACTGTATGCCCCCATAGACACTGAAAAGTGGGCTGGTTTTCATTCACCCTTGTAATATTTGAGGATGCATGTCAAGGAAAAATTGGCACACAAATGCCAACGTCAGCTTACTCCACAGTCTTCACTTGGCTACAGCGGCTCTTAAACACATTGTTGCAACTGATGCGTTTCCCACCACTAGCCCTCAAACAAATTGGTGCAACTAATGCTTTTCCTACCACTATGGATCATGATTGGTCTCTTTTCAGTTTTAGTTTGTGTCATTTGTCATTTCTTTATTTTGTTTTTATTTTCTTTCAATTTATTTTTATTCAACCTTTATTTATCCAGCTAAGGCAAAAGAGAGCAGATTCTCATTTACAATGTTGATCTGCGTCTATTTTTATTCTAATATTTGTATGTATTTGATTCTTCTGTATTTTTGTTTATTTTGTATTGATTTTTTTTCTATTTTTCATGTTTGTTTATTTTTAAAATGTTAAAATTTTTCTAAAAAAAAATTTCTTGTATTTTGGTGATTTTCACGAACATGTTTTTTCTAATATCCGTGTTTTAATCTCCATTTGTTTCTGTTTTTGTTTTTCTGAGTTTTTCTTCTATTTTTCTCCTTTTGTATTTTTATATCGTTTTTTTTCTAATAGGTTTTTTTGTATCATCAAATGTTTTGGTATGTTTTTAAATATTTCAGTATTTTTTTGTACAATTTTTGTATTTTGTATTTATTTATATATATATATATATATATATATATATATATATATTTACAATAGCGCAGTTACTGATAACTGATTATTGTGGTTACTTTAGTATGATTGTGAAATTAAATTTTCACAGCATTTCATCTCTACTTGTGGTGTCTTCATATTTTCTGTACACGCATAATGAAATGTTTTTTGTTTTTAGCTCAAGGAAGAGCAGTCAAAACTCCAAGCACAGTTGAAGGAGTTGAAGCAAAGGTATGGGAATAAAACATTTAATTCCTAAATTGTCTACTATTTTAAAAATACTGAATAATGTTGTCAAACACATTTTTTAAAATTCTTCTCAAAACGTTATGCCTACAGGTACTCCACTGTTAATTTCAGCTAAATTTTGCAGTCATCATTCCAGTTCCCAAGAATAGCATATATTTATAAATAAGAATTAAAAGCGTAGAATTAAAAAAGCAAGACCTTATCCCTGTACTAAATGCACAATGTTTTGTTTTGGTTTTGGTTGCGTGGACAGTGAGAGCACCTTAAAGGAGAAGATGGACAAGGAGAATGCAGCTGTCCATAAAAACAGTGCCTTAGTGTCAGAGAAGGAGGAGCAGATAGAAGCCCTGAAGAAAGAGGTGAGGCTAAAGCTTGAACAGTTATTACCTGGTTAAGGCTGAAGTGCGGCAGGTTTTTTTCTGTTTGTTTTGTCATTTTCACCCAACCCACTACTAGAGGAGATGACACAATGCTGATTAAGCCTACAAGCTCCCCAACATCTTGCTATATATTTCAGGATTAGATATTTTATATTTTCATTCCCATGCTGGCCCACTTGGCGCCTTAGAGGCTAAATCTGGCCTGTGACATAATTATATTTCGCCCGCAAGACCATATGAAATGTGTATTGGAGCTGACCCACCAGTATACACCACATGCACCGTACTACAAATCCTAGAATGCGTATGTAGGTGCGTCTGTGGAGACCGGCAATCACCCCCTCGCTTTCTTTTGCAGTCATTGCACCTTTCCTACCAGTCTTCTCGGACAAATTTACACTTAACCTTCCCAAAAATGGGAAACAGGAGCTTTCAAGACCAGTGGGAGGCAGATTATCTGTTCACAAAAGTATAGGACAGACCTGTTTGTCTTCTGTGCAGAGCCAACGCGGCTGTAACCAAGGAATATAACATAGCTTGAATGATTGTTTTCTTTACGCACTCCTGCTCCAAGGCAACCACTTTTAATAGTTTAAAGGTTGGATTTTCATTGAAAGACACTCTTTTTTGTGGGGGTTGTCTTGTTGTTGGCCTTTGAAACAAGAGTTCCATTAAAAAGGAATCCAAAGGGCTACAGAGAGAGTTGAGTTGAGTTCAACCTGCAACCTTTTCACAATTTTAAATTTTGGCACCGTGAATTTGATTTCGACACCCCTGATGTAGTGCAAATGATGGACCCAAAATGACACATTTTACCGAGCAGTCGGTGGACCGCATTTTACCTAGCAGTCGGTGGAGCGCGGTCCCTTGTCTCCTCTTTGTAAAAACCTACCTAAACATTATTTTGCGTTTCTGTAGCAGAAAATAATCATACAATAATTACTGTAGAAACGAAAAACATAATAATAATCCACTATATGCGGAATGTCACGTGGCCAAACCTGGACGACAGAATATCTGACATCCTGTGCACGGTACGCTATGAGCATAAATGGTTTAATAACATGATTATTTTGAAGCAGAACTTTATAAAATGTTTTTTTATGGCTGGTGTCTTTGGACAAAAGTTAAAAATTATATGACACAAACGAAGCCTGAACACAGTCTATTGTCATCTTTGGTGGCTCTGCAGTGACATCTTGTGTTCCTAAAAAGACATCGTAGACATTTTAAGTTCCCATAGTTGCTCTGTACACAAATACACAAAGTTCCACAATGCATGCAGAAAACGCAGCAATAGTAGGGAATATATAACAATGATCTCTTCCGAAGAATGCATAATTTTTCTTCACTGGCTGTCCTTGAAAACGGAAAAAAAAAAAAAGTACAATCACATACAAGGGGCATAAAATGCATAACCCACGTCATATCAAAGCTACGGCTCTGTTGTTGTAATGCAGAATTCCAGCCTAGGGCGTGACAGAAATTGACATATAATAGAGCCAAATTTGAGCAAATAAAAAAGTTACCGGCAGGTTAGAGCATCAGCCTCACAGTTCTGTGGACCCGGGTTCAATCCCCGGCCCCGCCCGCGTGGAGTTTGCATGTTCTCCCCGTGCCTGCGTGGGCTTTTTCCGGGCATTAATTGGTGACTCTAAATTGCCCGTAGGTGTGACTGTGAGTGCGAATGGTTGTTTGTTTGTATATACCCTGCGATTGGCTGGCAACCAGTTCAGGGTGTACCCCGCCTCCTGCCCGATGACAGCTGGGATAGGCTCCAGCATGCCCGGCGACCCTAGTGAGCAGAAGCGGCTCAGAAAATGGATGGATGGATGGAAAAAAGTTACCATGTATGTAAAATAAGGCTCTGAAATCATGAAAAATAAGGGCCGCCCTCGAGCTGCAGGACTGTGTGGGCATGTCCGTTGAAGTCGCTGGACACAGCTCTTCACCTGTCAAATCAAATACGTTCGCTCGTATGCTATCTGCTCAAGTGTCTGGAGTCAATTACTGGCTAAATCACGTGTGCCGCTGTGGTTATTTATGCTTCATAACCGCTTTATAGGCCTCAGGGATGCTCCCATAGCAACGATCAAGTGTCCGATTTAGGCGTGTGGTCAGTCACCTTTGTAATTTGTGTAGGTTTCGGCAGTTTGTCTATTGTATTTTTTTTGTTAAATATTTTTGGTTTTTCACATTTGTGTCGTGTCCAAATCTTTTGTCTAGATATTGTATTATTTTTTGTACATTTAAATTTGTATCTTAGTATTTTTAATATATTTGACTTTTTTGTTTTGTTTTTGCATTTAATTTTTGGGGGAATGCTGTCTTATTTATGTATTGTAATTATTTAGTTTTATCTAATATTGTGATTTTCTTTGAATGTTTTTGTATTTGTATTTTTCTGCTAATATGCAAATAATATTTTTTTAATTTTGTATTTTCTGTGTATTTTTTTGGCTTGTATTTCTTTGTTGTATCTTTGTAATATTTGCATATTCCAATTTTTGGGGGCCTTTTTATCTGTTTTGATTTATATGAGTAGCTTTGTAATTGTCTTCTAAAGCAGTGGTCCCCAACCGTTTTTGAACCACGAACCGGTTTAGAGTAGGCATTTTTTATTTTTTTTTTTTTTTTTTTTCTCTCCACGGACCCTCTGTCAAGGTGTGGCATATATACAGTGGGTATGGAAGGTATTCAGACCCCTTACATTTTTCACTCTTTGTGATATTGCAGCCATTTGTTAAAATAATTTAAGTTCATTTTTATACTCATTAATTTACACAGCGCACCCCATATTGACAGAAAAAAAATCAATTATTGACATTTTTGCGGATTCATTAAAAAAGAAAAAGTGAAATATCACACAGCCGTAAGTATTCAGACCCTTTGCTGTGACACTCCTATATTTAACTCTGGTGCTGTCCATTTCTTCTGATCATCCTTGAGATGTTTCTACACCTTCATTGGAGTCAAGTGTTTGATTATACTGATTGGACTTGATTAGGAAAGCCACACATCTGTCTATGTTAGACCTTCCAGCTCACAGTGCATGTCAGAACAAATGAGAATCATGAGATCAAAGGAACTGCCTGAAGAGCTCAGAGACAGAATTGTGGCAAGGCACAGATCTGGCCAAGGTTACAAAAACATTTCTGCTGCACTTAAGGTTCTTAAGAGCACAGTGGCCTCCATAATCCTTAAATGGAAGAAGTTTACTTTTGTATTTTTAAAAGTTGTTAAATAGTTTTTGTTTTTTTTAATGTTATATTTGTGTATTCTTCAGCTGTCTGCCGTGCGTGAGCAAAGTGCCTCATCCCAAACATTGCAGAAGGTCATCGATGTCTTGGAACAGGACAAAGCTAAACTCAAGGAACAAGTGAAGCGGCTGGAGCAGGAGCCGTCCACCCCCTCAGGTGCTCTTATGATTCATATATAAAAATTGTGCATATTGGTAGAAAAGCTTGTGTAACCATCCCCGCCACGCTGGTGTGTGCAGGTGACGCCGTTGTGGACCGACTGCGGGACAAGGACACGGAGGCTGAGGTACATCATGTCTTTATCTGGTACAATAGCTCCAAATGGATCATAAGCAAATTGTGTGTCAACTTGCTTCCCTACTCTGCCCCAAGTGCAACTTTTTTGTAACTTTTGCTCTTATTTTCGGGGCAGTTGTACAGAACCAAGCTGTTTGTAACATGAGTCAAGTGTTAATTGTTACAGTATCATGTTTTAAAGAGGCTCAACTGGATTATACAAACAGGCCACTTCATTAGGAACACCTGCACAATCTAATCTGATACAAAAGCTTGTATTTGAACTCTGAGAGAACTGTTGTTTTTTTAGCTCAGTCTTTACTTTTCTGTTTATCCAATTATTTTTGTCCCGCCCCCAATGTTTTAGTCCAAAGAAATTAAAATTTTTTTGTCCCATATGTTTTTTTGTTTTGTTTTTTTGTTTACTATTTCCTGTTTTGGTCTAAGATTGCTTTTTTTTAATTCCATTCTTACTAATATTGTGTTTTTTGTTTTGTCTAATGATTTTGTAATTTAAAAAAATATTTTTGTATTCGGAGGCACACAAGAAGGCTGTAAATTTGGCTAAAAATCGTGCAACTTTATCCGAAATCTACAAAACTACGATTAGACTGGTGTTGAACCAAGTCTCTAACAGCGAGAAGGATCCGGTATGTAAAGGCAGTCGTTGGTGTGTTGTATGGTACTGCATTATGTTTAACACACAATGTGGAAGGATATGGCACCATGAGGGTGCGTTGAGTCTCGAAGATAGAGAGCCACCTGATCAGCCTGGTGTTATGAATGCTAATATTCATTATTGCATAGTAAATGCTTTAGAAATCATCAGCAAAATGAAAATTACAAGTAACCATAGAAAACAAGCTCATTTTTATTGACATGATCGGCAAACATTAGACTAGTTGATTTATCCAATTTATAAGCCTCTATATATAAATTTAGGGTACAAAAACATTAAACTAGATAGTGATTCAGTACTTGGTTGAACTTTCAAATTGCTGCTCGAAACAGTGTTTAAAAATTTCTACACAAATCGCAGCAATTGCTGTACTAAAATAATTTCGTATAGCAATGATTGCTGTTTTTCTAATGTTCTCGTTATTATCTTACATCTGTAATTTTTCAGTTTTTATTCATATTTTTTTTTTTTTTACATTTTTGTCCATTTTTATTTTCCTCAAATGTTTTTGACTATATCAAGGCATATTTTGTGGGTTGTTGAGCATCATTAGGTTGTGCAGGTGTCCCTAATTTTGTGTCAGTGGAGCCTCTTACAATGTCATACTGTGTCATTGTGTGTATTGAATTCTAATTTGAACCTGTTATTTTCTTCCTCTCCTCCTTACACCCCAATGCTGTGCACTGTCTGCAATGCTGCTCCACCATCAGGCAGCGGTTTGTTCATGTTTTTTGTCAGCTTCACTCACGCATGTGCATGTGTCACTTAATGGAGACATATTGTGCCCCCCCACCCCACCACTCCAAAAAAAGACAAAAATAATTAAGACTATTCCCAGGTGTGTTAGTAACATGCCCGTGACAGGCTTTCATCAAAATACCTTGGAGATAGATCAAAAATTATTTTTACAGCATGTTTCTTGCTGTGGCGAAATTGGCTCGTTTTAGCGACTGATCTGTCTCATGCAGTGAGCCAGTCCTCATTCGACTCCACATAATGCTGACGTAGTAGACCTGCTTTAGAATGACAACCGGATATTGGATAGTTTTCCCGCCAAATAAAAAACAGGAGTAATTGACGCACCGACTAAAATCATTTAATTGCCGATATTAATAGTTTAAGCCGTGAATATACCAAAAACCATGATCTCATAACAATTAAATATTTCAAATTGATCTTACATTACCTTTAAAAATAAATAGCTTACAAATTATTTCATTTGGAAAAAGTGTGCATGTATATCAGAATCAGAATCATCTTTATTTGCCAAGTATGTCCAAAACACACAAGGAATTTGTCTCCGGTAGTTGGAGCCCCTCTAGTACAACAGACAGTCAATTTACAGAACACTTTGGAGACAGAGACATTGACAAAAAACAATTGTGCAAAAAAATGCAGAGTCCTCTAGCACTTAGAGCAGTTCGAATGACTAATATTGCAATAGACCGGTGCAATGACCATTGTGCAAGGGGCGCTGAGACTTCAAGGAGTGTATGCGATTTAAAGTGACGAGTAGTGCGATAATCTGGGACAATGTTGGTTGTGCAAATGTTACAGATACTCCTCAAACAGTGTGCAATGGAGCAGATGCTACTCTGGCATGAGTGGCCAGTATATGCAAATAGTGCAGCATGGCGAGACAAATACAGTGAGTGCACGAGTAATACATAATTGGCCCCACAGAAATGTGACAACGAACTCAAGTCAAAAAAATTGCCAGCTTGTTGTAATGGAATTATAGGTTAGCTGTTTAAGAAGTTGATCGCAAGAGGGAAGAAGCTGTTGGAATGTCTACTAGTTCTAGTTTGCATTGATCGGTAGCGCCTACCTGAGGGAAGGAGCTGGAAGAGCTGGTGACCGGGGTGCGGAGGGTCCGAGAGGATTTTGCACGGCCTTGTCTTAGTTCTGGCAGCGTGCAAGTCCTCAATGGTGGGTAGGGGGGTACCGACAATCCTTTCAGCAGTTTTGATTGTCCGTTGCAGTCGGAGTTTGTCCTTTTTTGTAGCAGCACCAAACCAGACTGTGATGGAAGAACACAGGACTGATTCGACTACCGCTGTGTAGAACTGTCTCAGCAGCTCCGGTGGCAGGCCGTGCTTTCTCAGAAGCCACAGGAAGTACATCCTCTGCTCGGCCTTTTTGAGGACGGAGTTGATGTTAGTCGCCCACTTCAGGTCCTGAGAGATTGTAATTCCCAGGAACTTGAATGTCTCGACGGTTGACACAAGGCGGCTGGACAACGTGAGGGGCAGCTGTGGCGAAGGATGCCTCCTGAAGTCCACGATCATCTCTACAGTCTTGAGCGTGTTCAGCTCCAGGTTGTGTCGGCCGCACCACAGCTCCAGCCGCTCCACTTCCTGTCGATATGCAGACTCGTCACCGTCCTTGATGAGGCCGATGACAGTGGTGTCATCTGCAAACTTCAGGAGTTTGACAGTCGGGTTCGCTGAGGTGCAGTCGTTCGTGTAGAGAGAGAAGAGCAGTGGAGAGAGGACACATCCTTGGGGCGCCCCAGTGCTGATGCTGCGTGTGGATGAGGTGGCCTCCCCCAGCCTGACCTGCTGTGTCCTGCCCGTCAGAAAGCTGTAAATCCACTGCCAGATGGCAGGTGAGACGCTGAGCTGGAGAAGCTTGGATGAAAGGAGTTCAGGGATGATGGTGTTGAACGCTGAGCTGAAGTCCACGAACAGGATCCTCGCGTAGGTACCTGCACTGTCGAGGTGTTCTAGGATGAAGTGCAGTCCCATGTTGACTGTATCATCCACAGACCTGTTCGCTTGGTAGGCAAACTGCAGGGGGTCCAGCAGGGGACCTGTGACACTCTTGAGGTGGTCCAGCACGAGACGTTCAAAGGACTTCATGACCACAGAGGTCAAAGCGACAGGCCTGTAGTCATTCAGACCTGAGATTGCAGGTTTCTTGGGGACTGGAATGATGGTGGAGCGTTTGAAACAGGATGGAACTTCCCACAGTTCCAGAGATCTATTGAAGATCTGAGAGAAGATTGGAGCGAGCTGGTCCGCGCAGACTTTGAGGCAGGATGGGGACACATGGTCCGGGCCTGCCGCTTTGTTAATCTTTTGTTGTTTGAAGATGCGTCTCACATTCTGTTCATGAATGGTTAACGCAGAAGTCAGAGGTGTGATTGTGGTCGCGGGTGCCGTCGGGTGGGTGTGTGGTGTGAAAGTGTCCTTTTCAAATCTGCAGTAGAAGGCATTCAAGTCGTTGGCTAGTGTGCTATTGTTCTCAGCTTGGGGGGATCGTCGCTTGTAATTAGTCAGCGATTGGAATGCATGCCAGACTGATTTAGAGTCGTTTGCGCTAAACTGTTTTTCCAACTTTGCTGCAGTTTCTTTTTGCAATGTTAATTTCTTTAGTGCACTTGCAGCGAAGGCTCTCCATGACAACCCAGGCTAAAATGAGCTCCTCCCCGACTTCAAAGGCTTGTCTCTGTCGGGATGTACCACTTCAGCATACTTGCTTGACGATGGACTTACGTTCCTATTCAGTCAGTACTTTGGTACCATCTTCTGTCATCTTAGGGCCTATCAAAAAAGCACCAAAAATGCTAATTTCTGGTGATAGGTTCCACAAAGATAAAAAAATAGATGAAACGTAAACCGCGAATATGTGGGAGGATTTATGTAATTGCGTTGACCAGAAGCTAACTCTGTTATAACGCTTATCTGTGCTTTTAAAAAAAAACAAAAAAAACAAAAAAAAAACAATGCAGCTCTGGTTACCTTGCACAAAACCTCTTAGGGGCAGCATTAGTGTAGCAGTGTGCTGCATGACATGGCTAAACACAAATACCACTGTTAGCTAATGCTAATCTGTGCTAAGGCTGCAGTGCTACTTACCTTTTGGCTTTGACATGAAAGTGCTTCTGTCTAAGGGCTACTTTTGTTCTGGAACTTCAGCCAGCCTAGCTGCCCAGTCATTGGTGGAGAAAGTTGGTGTGGTTATGTTATTTAGCCCCACTGATACATCACAGACACGTTTTCAGAAATAGGCAAATAAAGATGTACAGTACTTGGCGGTTTAATTTGCAGACACTACAGAGACCCAACTATTTGTATACGAACCTTAATTAATAAAACGTTTATTTTACATAATATGTCCCCTTTAAATATGTCAAGTCATCACGAGCGTCCCATTTTGTTGGGGTGACACTCATCTGTCTTTGTTTGGGCTCACATTCACCATCACTTGATAAAAACAGAGCTGCCAAATGCTACAGAACGTCTGTATTTTGTTACGGAAATCACCAAACGTTGACTCATTATTGCCGTAACACTGATTGTTCTGGATATTGGGGGGGAAAGCAAAATTCCAGCTTCTGACATTACTGTCACGTCCACATTGAACAGCTACTTGGTGCACACTATTTTATTATGCCCCCAGCTACCAAGACGTGGAAGTGAAAGTTCTCTTTGCATCCGGTGTCAATGCATTGTAAGTCACTGATCATTGCCTACATGGTAGCGAATAAGCTACACTTCTTACCATGCTTCTTACAAAAGTGTCACGAAAGGAGGACGGGGAGTGGACAGACGAAGACGATGTCAATTGCTAAGCTATCATTACAAGCAGTCGCAAAACATCGAAATAAGTGATTTGGAGAAACAAAACACGTACAGGGCTCTACACTAACTTTTGGACTAGTAGCACTGGTATGACCAACTTTTTCAGTTGGTCGCACCATTTTAGTTACCAGCATGACTATGGCATACCATATTTTTGATTGTCAGTGACTCGATGATATTTGCAAAATATATTAATGTGAACAAGTTTGTCTGCAATAAGCAGTAGCAGACAAAACGGGTTAAGTAAATAAAATTTCATTTGTTCCAGGGTCAATATAGGTACATGGTGGCCACTGGCCAGACTCAACAGTGTACTTGCATGTCTGTGACGTGTGTATGTTCTGCGCTTGTACGCGACGGTGCTTTTGATAATAGCGTGCGCTATCTGGAAGTAGCAGTCAATTACAGTATGTTGCAGCAAGCAGCCAATCATATTGCGGTGGGTCGCTTTTAACTCAAACGGAATTCATAACAATGATTGTCACATCGCGCGCTCTCTCGCAGGAAGAGGAGATTGCAGTGGAAAAAAGGCAGCTTTCGACCAAAACATGTTCTCGCACAACTGCGAAAAGATGACATTTTTAATTGCACAAGCTGGCAAAAAGGTTGCATATGCGACCAATTTGGTCGCAGTGTCAAGCGCTGACATAGGTCTGGGTGAAACCCCGTTTTTGCGGAGCGTAACCAAATTTGACCAACAAAATAACAGGCCAATTTAGACGTGTTCAGAAATATAAATATAAAATAATACACGTCCACACAGGGTACCACATCTGAACCGGAAATTAATCAATAAGCCACTGCACACGTCACTTCAGAACGTGGGCAGGTTAAAAGTATATCCATCCATTTTCCATACCGCTTATCCTCACTAGGGTCACAGGCGTTCTGGAGCCTATCCCAGCTGTCTTCGGGCAATTTTGAGTTTTCAAATAACCTATTATACATTTTTGGGGGATGTGGGAGGAAACCGGAGTTCCCGAAGAAACCCCACGCAGGCACAGGGAGAACATGCAAACTCCACATAGGGGAGGCCGGATTTGAACCTGGGTCCTCAGAACTGTGAGGCAGATGTGCTAACCAGTCTTCCACCGTGCCGCCTAAAAGTATATTATTATTATTAATAAATATTTGTAATGTAAGCTCACCTTTATTAGTCCCACAATGGGAACATTTCCATCATTTCAGCAGCAATTGTGGATATAGGAAATATAAATGCGTAATATAAATAGCATACAAGAGAAGACGTACTTACATTTCTTCTTCTTACATGTACTTCTCGTACATTGCACAAAGTAGAAACCACCTATTGTCCAAACAAAAACCATCCAATTCAGTCTATCAGCAATGTTGTTTGTTTGTTTGCAAATTACAGTACAGAGTTTTAATTTTGACGTTTGAGATTTGATTAATCTGATTTAATAGACTTGGTTTTTTTTGTTTTTATTTTATTTTTTTTGTTACCAGAGGTGAAAACAGAATTAGCAAATTAATCCATAGACACAGATATTTTTAATGACAGCACGTCCAAATCTCATATACTGGTACTTTGATTCAGGCTGCAGCTGCGTCCAGCGTGACAAGGTTGATGCAATAAAAACATTAAAATGCTGAATATTGACGCCATAACTTATTAACGATTATGATTATGACTGTTGTACGGAAATGTTCTTGACAAACTTTTTACAATGTGGAAATTCAGACAAATTTGGAGCGATTGTTCTAGAAGTGCATTTTTATAGGTTGGCAGCTCTGTAAAAATAATTATGTATTGGGATGGGTATTTTTCATTGTAATTCAGTAGGGTCATTATAATAATACACATTAATATGTTGGCTATTATTACATTAACTCAGGTCATGTTCAGACAAGGCACTCTTGCCATCTAAAAATATTTTATATATATTTACATGTTAGCCACTTATAGACACTTTCTATCAACTAGTATCTTTTATATATATATATATATAATTCTTCTCCCATTGATAAAAAAATTGTTTAAACATAGTTTTAATTGTAAACATTGGTATTCATTTTGACTGTGTAAATTTGAGGTTTCTCCAGTAAACTCTTTTATTTAATGATATTCTATATAATTTTACCAATGTGTAGGTAATGTTGACTTTCACCCATATATAACAATGTGTTTTTAGGTTTGGTGTTTGGATTTTTATTTCTTTTTAATATACATATTTATATAGAGATATATACAAATATATCAGTTTTTCTCCCGTATAAAAATATTTTGTAATACAGAAATATGGCATTTACATTTTTTCAATGGTTATAATTTTTTTTACACAATTGTATATGTAGATTTCAAGTGTCTTAAATATAGAAAAAATAAGGAATTAAATTTTGTTACATTTAAAAATTATATATTTTTTCTTTGGAAAAAAATGTACAAATAATTTTTAATGATCTAATTAATTTCAAGTGTAGATTTGTGTGGCCCATTACAAGAATAATAGTGACTGATGACAATTAATCAGTCATCTCTTGGATAAATCAAGAAGTTTTCGTCAAATGTCATCCCTAGTGTGTGTTTTTGGAACAAGTAATCATTGGTTTATTTCTGTTTTTAAAAAAAATGTAAAAATCAGATTGACTTCCTGAATTCAGTCATCGTTGACCTGCGGAAGAACAACTTGGACCTCAAGGACCAGTTGGCGAAAATGGCCGCCGCCGCTCTCAACGGGAATAACGCTAGCGAGCTGGACGACGATGACGGGTTAGTAGCACGCGAAACGCTATCGACGTGTCACAATTATGGGCAACTTAAATAATAAGCAATAATGCTGAAAGAAATACGGATGCCATCCATCCATCCATTTTCTTCCGCTTATCCGAGGTTGGGTCGCAGGGGCAGTAGCTTTAGCAGGGACTCCCAGACTTCCCTCTCCCAGCCACTTCATCCAGCTCTTCCGGGAGGATCCCTAGGCCAGCCAGGAGACATAGTCTCTCCAGTGTGTCCTGGGTTGTCCCCGGGGTCTCCTCCCAGTGGGACGTGCCTGGAACACCTCACCAGACACAACCACAAAGTCGATCATTGAACTGCGACCTAGGGTGTCCTGGTGCCAAGTGCAGATGTGGACACTCTTATGCTTGACTATGGTGTTCGTTATGGACAATCCATGATGAGCACAGAAGTCCAATAACAGAACACCGCTCGGGTTCTGATCGGGGGGCCGTTCCTCCCAATCACGCCCTTCCAGGTCTCACCGTCATTGCCAACGTGAGCATTGAAGTTCCCCAGCAAAACGAGGGAGTCCCCAACGGTAGCGCTCTGCAGCACCCCCTCTAAGAACTCCAAAAAGGGTGGATACTCTGAAATGCTGTTTGGTGCATAGGCACAAACAACAGTCAGGACCCGTCCCCCCCACCCGAAGGCAGAGGGAGGCTACCCTCTCATCCACTGGGGTGAACCCCAATGTCCAGGCGCCAATAAGTATACCACACCTGCTCAGCGCCTCTCACCGTGGGCAACTCCAGAGTAGAAGAGAGTCCAACCCCTCTCAAGAGGACTGGTACCAGTATCTAGTCGGAACTTCTCGACCTCACACACCAGCTCGGCTCCTTCCCTGCCAGAGAGGTGACATTCCACGTCCCTCGAGCCAGCTTCTGTAGCCGGGGATCGGATCGCCAAGGTCCCTGACTTCGGCCACCGCCCAGCTCACACTGCACCGACCCCAATGGTCCCTCCCACAGGTGGTGAGCCCATGGGAAGGGGGACCCACAATACCCTTTCGGGCTGTGCCCGGCCAGGCCCCATGTGTTCAGGGCCGGCCACCAGGCTCTCGCCTTAGAGCCCCACCTCCAGGCTTGGCTCCAGAGGGGGGCCCCGGTGACACGCATCTGGGCAAGGGAAAGCTACATCCATTTACTGTATATCATTCATCATAGGGGTCTTTTAGCCATGCTTTGTCTTGTCCCCTCACCTAGGACCTACCAGGGGCATGAAGCCCCAGACAATTTAGCTCCGAGGATCATTGGGACACACAAAGCCCTCCACCACGATAAGGTGACGGCTCCAGGAGGGGAAAATACGGACACGATTTTTAGAAACTACAGTTTAATATTGGACAAAAGATGCATATCAATACAGAAAAAAACAAAAAACTATTACTACAAAAATATAGACAATAAAACAATATTTGACAAAAATAGAAATACAGCAGGGGACAAGACACAAATATTAGGAAAATAATATACAAATACCTTTGGAATAATCCATCCATCCATTTTCTGAGCCGCTTCTCCTCACTAGGGTCGCGGGCGTGCTGGAGCCTATGCCAGCTATTATCGGGCAGGAGGCGGGGTACACCCTGAACTGGTTGCCAGCCAATCGCAGGGTACATACAAACAAACAACCATTCACACCTACGAGCAATTTTAGAGTCCCCAATTCATGCATGTTTTTGGGATGCGGGAGGAAACCGGATTGCACGGAGAAAACCCACGCAGGCACGGGGAGAACGTGCAAGCTCCACACAGGCGGGGCCGGGGATTGGACCCCGGTCCTCAGAACTGTGAGGCTGACGCTCTAACCAGTCGTCTACCGTGCCGCCCCTTTGGAATAATCCAAAAATTAAACAAATTAGATTTGAAATGCCCCCACAGCCCAAAAAAAATGAAAAAGTAAAAGAATATCAGATATCAAAATATATATAGTAGAAAAAATATTGCCACAAAGCTTTTGCACAATTTATTCAATCGTTATTTATCCATAAAAAAACTGTTGTAACGATAGTATTAGACAATGGAAAAACTTAACATAAGGTTCACAAACATTAGACTTAAATATAATATTCGAATTTTGTATTTAGTAAAAAAATTAAAACTATAAGAAAAAATTCAAATATTAGTGACACAAAAATGTTATTAAAATATACAAAAATATATTTTATTAAATTCTAAATGAAAAATGTTCCCCATTCCCTTGTACAGGGAGGACAAGGAATCTGCCAAGAAGAAGAAGAAGAAGAAGAAGAAGAAGCCTGTCCCTCCTCGACTGTTCTGCGACATCTGCGACTGCTTCGACCGTCACGAAACGGAGGACTGTCCAGCACAGGCACAGATGCCCGACTCGCCGCCGCACACCACCTACCACGGCAGCAAGGGCGCCGAGCGGCCGTACTGCGACATCTGCGAGGTGTTCGGCCACTGGAGCCAAGACTGCAATGACGACCGCACCTTCTGAGCACAGCCCAGTTTGTTTGTGCGTGGGTTTTGTTTGTAATTTAAAAGCAACTTGAGGGCTAAATGCGTCGTTGTTGTTTGCACAGCTTGTCACACTGATCACAAAACGTTGGGGACATTCAGCTGAAATTTCAGGATGAACATAGAATACCTTATAACCTTAACAGATGAAATTCAACTGAGCTGAGTGTCATTAGCAGGTTCCAACAGAGACTGGAGGAGTCACAGAAAGCAGGTTAAGTTCATCTGTAAAGATTGTAGTGCGTATTAGGTTCAAGAAATTTCACCCCAAAGCCCAATAGCTAAACTTTTTGTGACTAGTGTGTATATATAGATATCTAAATATTTTAAAAAATGATTCTATAAAGAAGAACAATGGCGTGACAATTGGGGAGCCATAGTGAATTTTACTATGCCTGGAAATAGTTTTTTATTGAACTTTGATAGGGTGCATGCAGGCAGAACACTTGAAAGCACTTCCTGGCTTGTTCTTTCTACTTTGGCTTTTCTGTACAAATGAATAAAAGGTGTGTGTTGAAATTAAGGAGAGAGTACGTCTTGGCTCACGAGTTGGCGGGCGTGAGTGGCGCCACCTTGGAGGCGTGGCGCCATTTTTTGAGCTCCACGCTCAGCTCCACCGTGGCCGTCTCGGCTTGGGTGGGTGTGGCGGCGTCGCGCTCCTCACTGCCTTTTCCTCTGCGCATACCTTGGAGGAGGAGGAGGAGGACTGTAGCGTAGCAAGCTCGGCTCATCTCCATAGTGCACAGAACATTAGGTACGCCTACATCAAAGTTTTGCCCAATTAAAAGAAAAACAAAGGATGTTTAGTGATGTTTTTCAAATTATTGGTATGAGTTTTGATAAACTTTGACTAATACTTTTTACCAGTCTAGGTTTTATTTTTGTCACCCAAAACATTCTATGGTAATATTTGTATATACATTAAAAGCTATTGTATACTGATTATTATTAAATATATATTTCTTGGTGGGGAAGGTTGCCTTGTAGAAATTCCCAGAAAATCAACACCCATGAAAATATATATTTTTATTATATTACCAATCATCAGACATCAGTTTTATTAAACTTTGGTTTAAAATGAATACCCATACCAATATATTATTTATATAATAATTCATTTTCAGTATCACTGGTCCTGTTCACATTTTGTGTTCGTGTTTTTAAATTTCACCCCACAAAGGTTTTGTAATTGCTATTTATTTTTATATGAATTTAATAAATTATTTGACCCAGATAAAATGTTAATATAAGAAAATACATACTTAAAACTCAAAAATACATGAACATTAGCACTTGGAAAAATATGCCAAAAAATACACATTTAAAAATATTGGTTGAAAAATACATGACTAAGGAAAAAAAAATACTATTAAAAAAATTAGATGCAAATACAGAAATACTAGACAACAAATATTTGATTAAAAATACTAGAAACTAATAAAATAGTATAACATTTTATTCTTAATCTCTATTTTATTAAAGTATTGCCTAATAGATTTTTCTTAATCGTTAAATAAATGTCATCCTAATAAAAGATGCAATTATTTAAAATAGATATATTTGTTTGTATAATATCAATGCATAGCTTCGCCGATGGAAATTTAGTTGGAACACTTGGAAGTATTCCGTTGTTGAAACCTCATTGGTTTGTGCGGGTGTACCTAATATTGTGGCCAATATAGTTGTCGGTAAATCACCTTTGGTAGTTGGTGGTTTCTTGTTTCCTGCACGCCCCCCTCCTGCGCCGCCTCCCTTCTTCTTGGATTCATCCTTGGCTTTGTTGTCCATGATGATGTTCTTTAAAGATCAACAATACATCCAATGTCAATGACAAGCTTTCACTCCAATGAAGGAGACAGAAGCGCTAACTCGCCTCGTCCATTATTTGAGTATCTTCCTTCGGAGGATCTTTGTGCAGGCAGCCAAAATCGCAAAGGACGTCCACTTTTTGATGTCCGTAGAGAAGGCCCTGCAGTGACACGTGAGAGGATGCCACCACTGTGGCAATGGGTGGATCCGCAACCAGCTCCACCACAGCTTTCTTTCGCTTGTCTTTCACCTTGGCCTGAAGAGTGTTCCGAAAAAGCGCAAGATGATCTTTAGGTGCCACATTTCAATACATTGCGTTTGGGTGTTAAAAGGGCTTTTCTGCTTGTCGGCCATCAACTATTACTTCCACATTTCTCAGCCTAATCAAACCATTCCAACATCCAAATGTTAATTAAGCTAGTTTTGGACATTTGTGCTTGTAAGTTTCACATGCTAAACTTTTAAGACTTTTTTTTTAAATGCCACATTTTGTACAACAAAAATTCCAACCCCACATTTGTATTAAAAAAAAATAATAATAATAATTCTGCCCCATTTTGGCCACAACTATTTCTGCTTGAATCAACCTATTCAAACCACTCCATCATCCAAAGGTGCGGCTGGTTCAGGACATTTGTGCTTGTAAGTTTCACATTCCCAACATTTATATTTTTTAATATGTCACATTTTGTATAACATTTTCCATCCTTCCCCCCCCCCCCCCCCCCAGTCAACTACTTCCACATTTCTCAAACCATTCTAATATAAAAATGTTCAGCTCCTTCAGGACATTCATGCTTCTTACTTTCACATTCCCAACATTTATCCATCCATCCATTTTCTGAGCCGCTTCTCCTCACTAGGGTCGCGGGCGTGCTGGAGCCTATCCCAGCTGTCATCGGGCAGGAGGCGGGGTACACCCTGAACTGGTTGCCAGCCAATCGCAGGGCACATCCAAACAAACAACCATTCGCACTCACAGTCATGCCTACGGGCAATTTAGAGTCTCCAGTTCATGCATGTTTTTGGGATGTGGGAGGAAACCCACATAGGCATGGGGAGAACATGCAAACTCCACACAGGCGGGGACGGGGATTGAACCCCGCACCTCAGAACTGTGAGGCTGACGCTCTAACCAGTCGACCACTGTGCCGCCCCCAACATTTATACTTTTTCTTAATAATGCCACATTTTTGAAAACAAAAATTACCATCCTCCTCAATCTGCGGCTGCCACATTTTCTGCTTTCAACTACATTTACATTTCTCAACCTGTTCAAACCATTCCAACATCCAATTGTTTGCCTAAGACATTCCAACATTGAATTTTTTTTAATAATGCCACATTGTGTAACAAAAGGCGGCACGGTGAATGACTGGTTATGTACATCTGCCTAACAGTTCTGAGGACCCGGGTTCAAATCCCAGCCCCACCTTTGTGGAGTTTGCACGTTCTAACCGTGCCTGCGTGGGTTTTCTCCAGTTAATCCGGTTTCCTCCCACATCCCAAAAACGTGTGGTAGGTTGATTGAATACTCTAATGGTTGTTTGTTTGTATGTGCCCTGCGATTGGCTGGCGACCAGTTCAGGGTATACCCCGCCTCTCGCCCGAGGATAGCTGAGATAGGCTCCAGCACGCCCGCAACCCTAGTGAGGAGAAGTGGTATGGAAAATGGATGGATGGATGTGTAACAAAAATTCCCATTCTCCCTGGGGATTTCAACTACTTCCACATTTTTTAATCCGTTCAAACCATTCAACTGTCAAAATGTTCATCTTGCTCAGGACATTTGTGTTTGTTACTTTCAAACTCCCAACATTATACTTTCTCATACACTCATGCCATCATAATTCATACAATAGTAATTCCCATCCTCGGTTTTTTTCCCCAAAAATGACTCTGACCCATTTTCATTAATCAATCAATTACTTTCACAATTCTCAACCCATTCAAAATATTCAACTCTGGGCGAAAGGCAGGGTACACCCTGAACTGGTCGCCAGCCAATCGCAAGGCACACATAAACAAACAACCATTCCCACTCACATTCATACCTATGGTCAATTTAGAGTCTCCATTAAACCTAGCGTGCATCTTTTTGGGATGTGGGAGGAAACCGGAGTGCCCGGAGAAAACCCACGCAGGCACGGGGAGAACATGCAAACTCCACACAAGCGAGGGCAGATTTGAACGAGAGTCCTCAGAACTGTGAGGAAGATGTGCTAAACAGTCATCCACTGTGTCGCCATTCCCAACATAATGTGTTTTAATAATGCCAAATTTCATTTAATATTGTCAGTCTTTTTTTTTTTAAGCCTCGTCCCCATTTTTGGCTGTCAACTACTTCCACAGTTTTCAACCTATCAAAACCATTCCAATGTCCAAATGTTCAGCTCGTACAGTGCATTCGTGCTTGTTACTTTCACAAGCCCAATATTTATACTTTTTTAACAATGCCACATTTTGTATAACAATATAATATAAATATAATATCCTGTCGAAATTTTCGGCCTTCAACTACTTCCCCATTTCTCAACCCCTTTCAAATGTTCCATCCATCCATCCATCCATTTACTGAGCCGCTTCTCCTCACTAGGGTCGCGGCCATGCTGGAGCCTATCCCAGCTATCATCGGGCAGGAGGCGGGGTACACCCTGAACTGGTTGCCAGCCAATCGCAGGGCACATACAAACAAACAACCATTCGCACTCACAGTCACACCTACGGGCAATTTAGAGTTTCCAGTTCATGCATGTTTTTGGGATGTGGGAGGAAACCGGAGTGCCCGGAGAAAACCCACGCTGGCACGGGGAGAACATGCAAACTCCACACAGGCGGGTCCGGGGATTGAACCTCAGAACTGTGAGGCTGACGCTGTAACCAGTCGTCCAACGTGCCGCCCTTTCAAATGTTATTTCTCCTATATGCTGGGCGCTGCAAAAAAAAAAACGGTGGTCCATACCTTGGACCCCGCTGTGCAGGGCACTCAGCGTGACATGATTGTCCCTTTCAGACCTCCACTAAAAAGTGGATGACACTTACTTGTTTCCCTTTCTTGTCCACGCCGCCTTGACCGGCTTCGTCTGAGGCTTCCGCAGGCCACGACAGGATCTGAATGTTACAAAAGAGATCAATTTTATTTTTTGGAAAATGTGTAGTTTGGGGTATATAAACATTTGCAGTGTTGTTGCAAATACTATGAAAAATGTTTTTGTTTTCTGATAACTTTTCACTTTTACTGCCTACATTTGATAACAGCTCACCTACGCACACAGCTTGGGCTCTGGTACTGGTCCTCTTGAGAGGGGTTGGACTCTCTTCCACTGTGGAGTTGCCCATAGTGAGAAGTGTGTCATGTGTGTGGGTTCCCCAGACGGTTCATGGGTACCGTCTGCGTTTATCATGGATGATTCGCTCATTCGGGACTTCCACGTTGCGCATCCAGGGGCCCCAGGGCCGTCTGTGGCCGGCCGTTAAGGGGGGGGGGGGGGGGGGGGGGGTACTGTCGTGTGTGTGTTCCGGGTTTTGTCTTCCCCCTGTTTCACACACCTGCTCCTGTGAGCATCTTCACCACCTGTGCCTTGTTCACCCTGATTACCCCTTGTATTTAACCTCGTGTCTCATTCCCTCTCGTTGCCAGTTCGTTGTACCTTGTCGTCGCGTTCCAGCATTCCTTGTTTCCACGTCACAGACTAACAGTAAGACTTGACCCTGTTCCGATTATCGGCCTTGCCTCTTTGCCTCATGTTTTTGGATACTGTTGCCTTTCTTGGATTGCCTGCCTGTGTACCGACCTGTGCCCGTCTATTAAACCTCTCTTTTTGGAAACTGTCCATTTGTTTTGGAGTCGTGCAGTTTTGGGTCCTATCCTCTGTTCCGTTCATGACAAAGTGTTGACCAAGTGTGGGCATATGTATGGCCCCTTGGCTCGGTGCTTGTACACTGGGGTTCACCAAAGTGGAGGAGACAGTAGCCTCCCTCCGCCTTCGGGTAGAGGGGTCGGGTCCTGACTGTTGTTTGTACCTATGCACCAAACAACAGTACAGAGTACCCACCCTTTTTGGAGTCCTTGGAGGGGGTGCTGGAGAGTGCTAATGTTGGGAACTCCCTCGTTCTGCTGGGGAACTTCAAAGCTCACGTGGGCAATGGCAGTGAGACCTGGAGGGGTGTGATCGGGAGAACAGCCCCCCAACCAGAACCCGAGTAGTGTTCTGTTATTGGACTTCTGTGCTCGTCCTGGATTGTCCATAACGAACACCATGTTTAGACATAAGGGTGTCCACATGTGCACTTGGGACCAGGACACCCTTAGCCACAGTTCGATAATCGACTTTGTGGTCATGTCATCAGACTTGCGGCCGTATGTCTTGGGCACTCGCGTGAAGAGAGGGGCGGAGCTGTCAACCGATCACCACCTGGTGGTGAGTTGGCTCCGATGGTAGGGTAGATGCCAGTCCGACCTAGCAGACCCAAACATATTGTGAGGGACTTTAGGGAACATTTGTCAGAGTCCCCTGTCAGAAGGAATCTCAACTCCCACCTCCGACAGAATTTCTCCCTCGTCCCGGGAAAGGCGGAGGACATTGAGTCCAAGTGGACCATGTTCCGCACCTCCATACTTCCATTATTGAAGCGGCTGACCGGCGCCCCGAACTTGTTGGTGGACACCAGCGGTAAAGGATGCTGGAGAAGGAGTCTGGTATTAACTGGACCCCCTGATATGGGCTGTTTGGTCCCTGTATGACCGGTGTCAGCGTTTGGTCTGACTTACCGGCAGTAAGTCGGACTCGTTTCCAGTGAGAGTTGGACTCAGCCAAGGCTGCCCTTTGTCACCGATTCTGTTAATTACCTTCATGGAGAAAATTTCTAGGCACAGCCAAGGTGTTGAGGGGGTCCAGTTTGGTGACATTAGTACTACATTGCTGCTTTTTGCAGATGACGTGGTTCTGATGGCTTCATCAAGCCATGATCTTCAACTCTCGCTGGAGCGGTTAACAGCCGAATGTGAAGCGGGTGGGATGAAAATCAGCACCTCCAAATCTGAGACCAGGCCATTGTCCTCAGTTGGAAAAGGTTGGAATGCCCTCTCCAGGTCGGGGAAGAGATCCTCCCCCAAATGGAGGAGGTCAAGTATCTCTGGGTCTTGTTCAGGCACAAGTGAGGGAAGAATGGAGCTGGAGATCGACAGGCACATTGGTGCAGCGTCTGCAGTAATGCACACTCTGTCGTGGTGAAGGAGGAGCTGAGCCATAAAACAAAGCTCTTAATTTGCCGATTGATTTACGTTCCTACCCTCACCTGAAATTAGTTTCCTCTGCAGTCTGGGCTCTCCCTTACAGATTGGGTGAGAACCTCAGTCATCTGGAAGGGGCTCAGAGTCAAGCCACTGTTCCTCCGCATTGAGAGGAGCCAGATGAGGTGGCTTGGGCATTTGGTTAGGACCCCTCCCTGGTGAGGTGTTCCAGGCACATCCCACCAGGAGGAGGCCCCGGAGATGAAACAGGACATGCTGGAGAGACAATGTCTCCTGGCCAGCATGGGAACGCCTCAGTATCCCTTCAGAAGAGCTGAACGAAGTGGCTGGGGACAGTGAAGTCTGGTCTTCCCTACATAAGCTTCTGCCTCTGTGACCCGACCTCGGATAAGCGGAAGAAAATGGATGGAGGAATTAAGATGATTTTGAGATACGAGTGTTTTAAAGGAACGACTTAAACTCATATCCCAATATCATAACCCATATCAAGTTTCGGGCATTCAAAAAATCTGTCTTCTAAAACCAAACAGGCAAGGTGTATTTTTGTTATCATTTGCTAATTTAGCATTTTTTGTCGTTGTTAGTTAAATCCTGATAATCTTGTCAGAATTTAGCTTGCATCTAAGCTGTTTCGTCATTTTTCTTCTTAGTATGAGTACGATGAAAGTAAATAAAAGAGGGAAACCTTTTTTGTGCAAAGTACTTTTCTGTTGTCCCATGTGTTGTAGATTGACAGTGAACATATTTTTACTGAGGTGTACCCAAAGTATATTTCGGAGTCTGTGATTTTTTTTTTTTTTACAATTACAGTGAAACTTCGAGTTAACGGACCCAAATTTAACGGACTTTGAATTTAACGGACATACAGCGGCTGAAATAAGTATTCAACACATCACCATTTTTCTCATTAAATATATTTCCTAAGGTGCTATTGACCTGAGAATTTCACCAGATGTTAGGAGCAACCTAAGTAAAGCCATACAAACAAAGAAAGTAGAACAAATAAGTTCAGAAATTACGTTTTGTGTAATAATGTGAAATGACACAGGGAAAAAGTATTGAACACGGCAACTGGTATTTATTTAATACTTTGTACAAAAGCCTTTGTTTGCAATAGCAGCTTCAAGACGCCTCCTGTATGGAGAAAATAGTTGCATGCATTGCGCTAGTGTGATTTTGGCCCATTCCTCCACACAAGCAGTCTTCAAATCTTGAAGATTCCGTTGGCTTCTTTTATGGACCTTGAGTTTCAGTTATTTCCAACCCTAGTGAGGATAAGCGGTACAGAAAATGGATGGATGGATCCTGTTTGATTATTGATAGATTTTAGGTGTTGTCTTGGCTTTCCACGCCTTTTTGCACCTCCCTTTCTTCATGTGTTCAATTCTCTTCCCTGTGTCATTTCACATTTTTACACAACTTAATTTCTGAGCTTATTTGTTCTACTTTCTTTGTATGTATGTATTGCTTGGGTTGTTCTCAACATCTGGTGAAAATTTCAGCACCTTTGGAAGTATATTTAGTGATAAAAATGAAAATTAAATATTTATTTCAGCCGCTGTAAAATACTGTCTAGTTGGAACTTAAAATCACCCCTCCCATGCACCAGCGAGCTAAGTTTCAAACTTAACCTTTCAAACATTTTAAAGCTTTTTTCTTAGGGCTGTCAATTATAAAAAAATTAATCAGATTAATGATACTTTTGCATATTGAGTCATCGCGATTAACCACAGGTGCCAAATATACCACACATAATACCACATTTTGCTTTGAGATGGTATTTTAAACTTGTGGTGCTTTGAATAATACATAGTACAGCACTATACTCTATGCAGATTACCTTTGTTTTATCGAAAGTGCCGTGACTTTTGAAGCATTATGGTAAAGGAACGTGTGTGGTTAAAATAAATTGTGATTAATCTGAGTTAATACATGACTAATGTGCTCATTTGTTTGGGATGATTAATCACGTGTTAACGCTTTAATTTTGACAGCTCTATTTTTATATTAATTTACAATGATATTGTACTCTACTGAGTGTTTTTAGGCCCCGAAAAAAGTTCTAAACAATCATTTTGTACGGTATTAGTGTTTTAGGCAACGAAAAAAAGTGTTTACATTTAACGGACAATTGGATTTAATGGACGGCCCCTGCCCCCTATTAGTCGAGTAAATTGAGGTTCCACTGTACTTGCAAGACTTGAATCAGTTTGTACTTTGTACTACTACAAGAGTATCTGTACTTTTACTTAAGAACAGAGTGTGGCTACTTTTGCCACCTCTCACCTTTTCCTGCTCGATAAAAACTCGAAACCCTCGGTGGAGGAATTTCTTGAAGCCGCTCAGGTCTCGCACGACGAACGTTAGCGCATCGTCGAAGTCAACGCAGTCCGCCCACGGCTGCGACGAAGTGCTGTGTCTCGACTCTGTGACTCAGACGACATGGTCGACAACGTTAACATGCCCAGGTTTCTCTTTCGGCTTGCAACGTATATTGTCAATATATTCAAATCCAAATGTGTGTTATAGATTTATCAGTGATAAGTGGTCAGGGCTAGCAAAGCTCTTTCTGTGCTGGTTTCACACTGTCAGAAGCACCGACGTATATCTACATCTTTAATTCTAATATTTGTTCCATGAAATTGTGTTAATTTATTTCCTCCTCTCTTCTCTATAAATGGGTTACACTGGTTATAAATATGTTACCCCTCCTTGAGGAGTCACTTTATTGTGGTGGAGGAGTTTGTGTGTCCGAATGATCCTCGGAGCTAAGTTGTCAGGGGCTTTATGCCCCTGGTACGGTCACCCAGGGCAAACAGGTCCTTGGTGAGGAACCAGACAAAACATTGCTCAAGACCCCCTATGATGAACACTCAATACGGACAATGTTTTCCCTGGCCCGCCGCGAGTCACCGGGGCCCCAGTCCAGAGTCACGCCCAGATGTGGGCCTCCATGGCGAGTGCCCTGTGCCTGCACCCATAGGGCTCGGCCGGGCACAGCCTGAAGAGGAAACATGGGTCCCCCTTCCCATGGGCTCACCACCTGTGGGAGGGGCCAAGGGGGTCGGGTTCAGTGTGAGCTGGGCAGCGTTCTGATCCCCATCAAAAGAACACGGAAGGTCACCTCTCTGGCGCGAAAGGAGCCTGAGCTGGTGTGCAAGGTCGAGAAATTCCGATTAAGACATAGTCGGGCTCGCCTCAACACACATCTTAGGCTCCAGTACCAGTCTTCTCGAGAGGGGTTGGACTCTCTTCCACTCTGGAGTTGCCTATGGTGAGAGGTGCCGGGCAGGTGGAGGCATACTCATTGCTCCCCCGGCTCGGTGCCTGTACGTTGCAGTTCACCCCGGTGGCTGAGAGGGTAGCCTCCCTTCAACTTCTGGTGGGGGGTTTGGGTCTGGATGGGTAACTGAGTAGTGCACCATCAACACTGTATAGTGGGGATGGAACGCTGCTGACCTCAACTCGGGACGTTGTGAATCGGTGGGCCAAATACTTTGAAGGCCTCTTCAATTCCACAAACCGCCTTCCCATGAGGAAGCAGAGTCTGGGGTTTGAGGTCACATAGGTGGTTAAAAAGCTCCTCAGAGGCAGGGCCCTGGGGGTGGATGAGATCCGTCCAGAGTTCCTAAAGGCTCTGGATGTTGTGAGGCTGTCCTGACTGACCGCGTGAACATCTTGGGGAGTGCCTCTGAATTGGCAGACGGGAGTGGTGGCAGACCGGAGTGGTTGTCCCCCAGGTGCTCACCATTGAGCCCCACCTCCAGGCCGGGCCCCGTTGACTCGCGTCTGGGCGAGAGAAAATGTCTTCCAATGTTTGTAATCATCACAGGGGATCTTTGAGTCGTGTTTTGTCTGTTTGTTTGCCATGGGTGATGCTGCCATGGGCATAAAGCCCCAGACAACTTCGCTCCTAAGATCATTCCTGCCCCAAGTGGAGGAGTTCAAGTCTCTCTGTGTCTTGTTCATAAGTGAGGGAAGAATGGAGCAGGAGATCAACAGGCGGATCATTGCAGCGTCTGCAGTGATGTGGAATCTGTATCGGTCTGTCGTGGTGAAGAAGAAGGTGAGCCGAAAGGCTAAGCTCTCGATTTACTGGTCAATTTACATTCCTACCCTCACCTAAGGTCACGAGCTGTGGGTCGTGACCGAAGGAACAAGATCGCAGCTACAAGCAGCCAAATGAGTTTCCTGCGCAAGGTGTCCAGGGTCTCCCTTAGAGATGGGGAGAGAAGCTTGGTCATCCGGTCGGTGCTCAGAGTGGAGCCGCTGCTCATCCGCATAGAGATGAGCCAGATGAGGTGGCTTAGGCATTTGATTAGGATGGCTCCTAGACGCCTCTCTGTTGAGGTGTTCCGGGCACGTCCCACCGGGAGGAGGCCCAGGGGACAACCCAGGACACGCTGGAGAGACCATGTCTCCAAGCTGACCTGGGGAGGCCTCAGGATACCCCTGGAAGAGCTGGACGAAATGGCTGAGTAGAGGGAAGTCTGGGCTTCCCTGCTTAAGTTACTGCCCCCGCAACCTGCTCCTTGGAAAAGTGGAAGAGGATGAATGAATGAATGTTATTACCAGTGGAGGAGGAGTGTTCCTGGCTGCCTTCTGCCACGTTGGACACCACAGTCTCTTTTTCACTCTTCTTGTTAGGTGTCTGAGTTTGTCCAGTACCCTGGTCCTGACCCTGGTCCTGACTCTTCGCTGCACCACCACACACAACTTCCTGCGAACAGTGCCATCTAGTGTCTGTGTAACTGAGTGAGCTAGCGGTGTAAGAGGAGCAAAGCACAGTACCTGGTAGGCGGTGGTTTGGTGACTATAGAACATGTACGAGATCACATAGCTGTAGCTGACCACAGGGAATTCTGGAGCATCGGGGTCCTCGTCCAACAGCGGGTCCGGAATGCCCTGCATCCGGCCCACGCGCACTGTGGCTGAAGCCCAGTCCACCAGAAGGTCTAATATGAAAGGGAACATAGACTGAAAAATTAAAAATCGCGGGTTGGTGTTTGGGTGGTTAATGTTGGCGTAAACTTGTAAGTCAAGGTACCACTGTACTTAAAATGTGTTTGTAAAACATGCAAAATTGCTTATTTAAAAAATGACATAATAATTCATGCTGCATTTGTAACTGTTATTGGTTCTACTTTAATTATGTTTAGTTATTTAAACAATTACAGTGCCGTGAAAAAGTATTCCTTCTTCAGCGGCCCTATCGGGCCTTTTTGGCCTATGGGACTCCTGAGGCAGCTGATGGGTACGGGCTGGCCAAGCGGAATGCAGCTTTGGTGGTCCAAATCTGAGTCCACGGTCCTCAGTTGGAAAAGAGTGGCGTGCCCTCTCCAGGTCGGGGATGAGATCCTGCCCCAAGTGGAGGAGTTCAAATATCTTGGGGTCTTGTTCACGAGTGAGGGAAGAATGGAACGCGAGATCGACAGGTGGATCGGTGCAGCGGCTGCAGTGATGCAGACTTTGTATCGGTCTGTTGTGGTGAAGAAGGAGCTAAGACGAAAGGCGAAGCTCTCAATTTACTGATAAATCTATGTTCCTACCCTCACCTATTGGCATGAGCTGTGGGTTGTGACCGACAGAAGAAGATCCCGGATACAAGCGGCCGAAATGAGTTTCCTCCGCAGGGTGTCCGGGCTCTCCCTTAGAGATGGGGTGAGAAGCTCGGTCATCCGCGAGAGGCTCAGAGGAGGGCCTCTGGTCCTCCAGATTGAGAGGAGCCAGATGAAGTGGCTCGGGTATCTGATTCGGATGCCTCCCAGACACCTCCCTGGTAAGGTGTTCCAGACACGTCCCACCGGGATGCGACCCCGGGGACGACCCAGGAGACACTGGAGAGACTATGTCTCCCGGCTGGCCTAGGAACGCCTCGGAATCCCTCCGGAAGAGCTGGATGAAGTGGCTGGGGAGAGGGAAGTCTCGGCTTCCCTGCTAAAGCTACTGCCCCCGCAATCTGACCTCGGATAAGCGGAAGAAAATGGACGGATGGATGGATGGTTGGATGAAAGTATTTACCCCTTCTCAAATTCTCAAATATTTTTTGCATCCTTTCCCAACTTCAATGAATAAGATCATCTAGCAACTGTAAATATAAAATAAATATAACCCAAGTGAACTTAAAATGCTTTTTTTTAAAATGGTGATTTCGTTTCTTCAGGGAAAATAATATTCAGTTACCTGCCCTGTGTGAAAAAGTAATTACCCCCCTTGTTAAATCATGAATTAATTGTGGCTAATCACAATTTTTAGTTCCTTTTCACTGATCACACCCAAGCCTGATTAGCTCCAGACCTTATCAATCAAGAAATCACTTAAACAGAATTTGTCCCGAGAAAATCAAGTCGGACAAAGGATCTAAAATAGCTGCAACACAATGACACGATCCAAAGAAATTCCAGAACAGTCAAGAAAAAAAGTCATTGACATCTATCAGTCTGGAAAGGGTTACAAAAGCCATTTGTAAAGCTTTCCAGCGATTTCAGCAAACCATAGGGAGAGCCATTATCCTCACAGGGAGAAAACATGTAACAGTGATGAACCTTCCCAGGTGTGGGATTATCTCAAGAGAACAGCAGTGACTCATCCAAGAGGCCACAAAGGGACTCAGGACAACTTCTAAAGAACTGCTGGCCTCCCTTGCCTCAGTTAAGGTCAGTGTTCATGACACAACCATAAAGAAGAGGCTGGGAAAAAATGGCTTCCATGGCAAAGTTCCAAGGTGAAAAACACTGCTGATCAAAAAGAACATAAAGGCTTGGCTTGTCTTTTGCAAAGAAGACATCTGAATTATGACTTTTGGGAGAATATTATATGGACTGACGAGATGAAAGTTGAACTTTTTGGAAGGTGTGTGTCTCATTACATCGGGCGTAAATATAGCACAGCATTTCAGAAAAACAACATCATACCAACAGTCAAACGTGGTGGTGGTAGTGTGATGGTCTTGGACTACTTTGATCCATCAGGACCTGAACAACTTATGTTGTTTTTTGGAGTGGCCTAGTCAAAGTCCAGACTTGAATCCGACTGAAATGCAGTGGTAAGGCCTTAAAAAAAGGCTGTTCATGCTTGAATATATCTCTATCTTTGCTGCATTAAAACAATTCTGCAAGAAAGAGTGGGCCAAAATATCTCCACAGAGATGTGAAAGACTCATGGCCAGTTATAGAAAACGCTTGACTTCAGTTGCTGCTGCTGAGGATGGCCCAACCAGTTATTAGGTTTACTTTTTCACACAGGGTCAGGTAACTGAAGTTTAGGTTCCTTAATAAATGAAATCACCATTTAAAAACAGCATTTTAAGTTCACTTGGGTTATATTTGTCTGATATTTACATTTGTTTGATGATCTTCAACATTGAAGTGGGGAAACTATGCAAAAAAATAAAATAATTTGAGAAGGGGGCAAACACTTTTTCACAGCACTGTATTTCATCCTGCCCTGCGATTGGCTGGTGACCAGTTCAGGGTGTCGCCCAGAGTCATCTGGGATAGGCTCCCGCACGCCCACAACCCTAATGAGGAAAAGCGGTACAGAAAATGAATGGATGGATGGATGTATTTCATCCATCCAACCATTTTCCATACTTCTTGTCGTCACTAGGGTGCTGGAGCCTATCCCAGCTAACTGCGGGCAGGAGGCGGGGTAGACCCTGAACTGGTCGCGAGCCAATCGCAGGGCACATATAAACAAACAACCATTCACACTCCCATTCACACCTACGGCCAATTTAGAGTCCTCCATTAACCTGCTGTGCGTGGTTTTGGGATGTGGGAGGAAACAGGAGTACCCGGAGAAAACCCACGGAGGCACAGGGAGAACATGCAAAGGCCAAACAGGTGAGGCCAGATTTTGAACCCAGGTTCTCAGAACTGTGAGGCAGATGTGCTAACCAGTTGCTCACCGTGCCGTCCATTAATTAACCAATTTCTTAATAAAAAAGCATTTAAAATGGTTTATTGCACTAATATTTCTATTTTATATATAATCTTTTTTATTTAACAATCCAATTATAACATGTTCATTTTTAATGTTACTATTCATAATAAATGTAACCAATTATTTAACAAAGTAAGAAAAATGAAAAATCTAACCATAAAATAATTCCTCATTTTTGCATTTGATTATTCATAATGAATGCATTTTTGATTAATTAACCAAAATTTTAATAAAACAACAAAATGATATTGTAATAATAAAATTAAAACTCATGCACATTTGTAATCTTAGTGTTTGGAATTCATTAAGTTCTAATTAAATAACCAATTATTTAATAAAAATGTTTATTTTACTTTTGTTTACGATGGATCAATTAGCCAATTAATTAATTAAATACACATTTAATAAATGCATCTCAATTGTCTACTGTTTGGAAGAAAAAGAAACATTTAAATGTGAAAATGCTGAGTGCAATATTTAGTATCTCACGGCTCATCCTGGCCATCCCGCGGTATCGGTGTCGCTCCTCGGGGGCGATCCACGCCGCGTCCAGGTAGGAGAGGCGGGGCAGGGCGTCCACGGCAAAGCCTGGGTACGAGGGCGCCAACGTGAACGGGTTGCCCTCCAGCACCAGGGTCCGCAGACATGGAAGCGTACCCAGGGCCTTTAGCAGGGGGCGCTGCTCCCCGAAGTCGCACTCGCTCAGGTCCAGACACACCAGCTCAGGCCTCTCTCACGCACGCACGCACACACGCACGCGCACACATACACACACGTAGGGATTTTTATAGGAACCATCTCAGTCAGTGGCTTTCAACTGTTGTCACCCTGGACCCGCATTTTGCTATTGTTGCAAAATCATAACCCACTTTTATAGAAGATAAAAACAATAAAGTATTCGTCACGTACTGGTGCCAAAGAAATATGTTAAAGTGAGTTGAGGAGCTTCATTTTGACAAATGTAGTGCTTTGTCGCCATCTTGTCACATCTAGGTGCCAAGGAACTGTTAAAGTGAATTGAGGAGCTTCGTTTAGACAAACGTAGGGCTTTGGCTACATCTTGCGGCATCTTCCAAGGAACTAAGGTAACCCCCAGCTGTTCGCAGGGGATATGGACTGAGCCCTACCACGAATAGCAAAACAACCACACAAGAGGGTTTGTAATTGTTTATAGATGCCACAAAGCACTACTTTTCTATTTCACAAAGCTATGGCTTGACCAAATGAAGTTCCGTCCCTCAGTTCAACATAGTTCCTTGGCATCAAGATGCCACTATTTGGTCTTTAAGCAAATTTCAAAATGACATGGCATTGGCGAGTTTTCCAACAAATAACTAGGTAATAAGGCTAGGTTAACCCAAAAATCGGACAATAGGCCAATTTGCTAAAAAAAAAACACAGATATGCAGGGAAACACTGTATGTTGAAGTGAGTTGAGGAGCAACCATTGTCTCCCCGTGAGCTGGGTGACATCTCGATGGGATCCCAGGTGGTTGGCGGCAAGGCCAAGGTACTGAAGACGAGGGGGCGGAGAGATGGCGAGGCGGCCCAAAGCACACAGCTGGTTGGCACGCAGCTCCAATACCTTCAACAGACATGTTAGAAATAGGTTATTAAGTATTGAATGAGTACATGTGTTACTGCACAGGTGGTTAGCTGGTGTGTAGAGAGCTGGGTGGCGGCCCAAGGCGGGGACCTAGGCGATCCAACCCCTGGCTATAGAAGCTGGCGCTAGGGATCTGGAATGTCACCACTCTGGCAGGGAAGGAGTCTGAGCTGGTGTGCATGGTCGAGAAGTTTTGACAAAATAGAATCGGGCTCGCCTCGACACAGAGCTTGGGCTCTGGTGCCAGTCCTCGGGAGTTTCCCCGGGTGAGAGACACTGGGTAGGTGTGGTCATACTTATTGCCCCCCAGCTCTGTGCCTGTATGTTGGGGTTGAACCGGGTAGACAAGAGGGTAGCCTTCCCCCGCCTTCGAGTGGGGGGATGGGTCCCGACTGTTGTTGGTGCCTTCCGATGAACCAAACAGCATCTCAGAGTACCCAAGCTTATGGAGTCCTTAAAAAGGGCGCTGGTTAGCGCTCCTGCTGCGGACTCCCTCGTTCTGCTGGGGGACTTCAGTGCGTATGTGGGCAATGACAGTGAGAACTGCAAGGGTGTGATCAGGAGGAACGGCTCTTCCGATGCAAGCAACAGGTGGAGGTGCACTTGCAGTTCAACCCTACACGTAGGCTGCCTGATAACAATAGTCTCCCTCCTCCTGACAAAGTGGAGTTCGCCGTTCCCCTAGGTGATTACAGCACTGCTCACCCTCACATGAGGGACAGGACTGGACAAGGTTGTCCCACACAAATGCTTGTCCCTTCCAACTGTATACCATGACTGGCAGTTCTACCCCATCAAGCAGTCGAAACCACAACAACAAAAAACACATGTTGCGTGTTATAAATTCATCAATAATGGTTAGTAAAGGTGTTATTACATACAAATGTATTAAAAAGTGCTGGTGTTAAAAATGTGCTACGACATGGTTTATGCGATCAGTATTGTAGTAAATGTGTGTCATGTTATGTATGTATAAATGTTAGTATGCGTTACTGCATGGGTTACAAATGTGGTATAAATGCGGTATCACATGTTGTAAATGGGTTATTACATATAATCAGTAAAAGTGTTATAACATAAGCAAATGTGTTATTACATGTTATATTACATGTTATAAATGTATAACTTAGTATTATTATTAGTAAATGTGTTACTATCTGTTACAAAAGTGTTGTTAGGAGTTAGAAAATGTATTCCACGTATAAGAACACATGATGCAATACAACAGCATGTTGCTGCAACTTATAACATGTTCATTTTGAATGTTACTGTTCATGATAAATGTAACCAATTATTTAACAAAGTAAAAACATGAAAGATCTAATAATAAAATATTTCCTGCTCATTTTTGCATTTTATTGTTCGTAATGAATGTATTTTTGATTAATTAACCAAAATTGTAATAAAACAAAAAAAGTATTTTTTATTGGAATAATAAAATAAAAACTCATGCACATTTGTAATGTTAGTGCTTGGAATTTATTAAGTTCTAATTAAATAAATTATTTAATACAAAGATTTATTTTACTAATATTGTATTATTGTTTACAATGAAACAATTAGCCAATTAATTTAATAAATGCATTTCAATTGACTACTTTTTGGAAGAAAAAGAAACATCTTAATGTGAAAATGCTCAGTCTGCAATATTTAGTATCTCACGGCATGTTTTATAAAAGTGTTGTTAGGAGTTAGACACATGAGCAACTGCATGTTGCTGCAACTATTACACAGCACTATCACTTTGGAGCCAGCCAGCCAGCATCAATGCCTTGTGATAAACATCTGTGAGTCATTTTACACATCATGTTGCCATACATCCTTAAAACATGCGAGACATAGGACATTGGTTTGCTCACCTTCAGCGTTCTGGGGAGGTTGTCGGCAGAAATCTCGCAGATACGGTTGGCGCTGAGCACAAGTTCCTGCAGGTTGCAGAACTTCAGCAGAAAGTTGTCAATCACAGACACCTGAACAAGGTCAGCAAATCACAACCAAACAATTATGACACTTGACATACAGTGGACATAAAAAGTCTACACCCCACCCTCCACCAACCCGAAAAAAGAAAAAAAGACATACTCACGTCCTTGTCGACGATGCGCAGCTTCCGGAAGTAACTGCACACAAAGTCGGCGTCAAGTCGCTCGGGCTCCACTACGGCCACGCGCTGAGGGCGGCGGCCTGCGGGCTCCACGGCTCGTCGTGGTGCCACGGCGAGTGCGGGCAACTGAGCAGGTCAAGCAGCGTGTCCGTGTCCTCCGTCATTGCCCCTGCCTCAGCGCCGACGCCGCCGCTGCCCTTCCTCTGGGGGATAACATGGATATTTAGGTTATTAATTTTTGCATTTGGATTTCTAAAAAAAAAAATGTTTTGTTTTTTATTATTGTCAAATGCACTCATGTTTTTAATTTATCGTCTGATAATTTTTAGTTATTTTATGACTCAAAAAATCAAATTTTTGAATTTTAATTTCATTTTTAAAATGTAAACATTTCTGTCAAACACATCAAAGTTGAATAAAATATATTAAAAAAGAATATAGAATATATTTTGAAAAAATAAAAACAAAACAGGAGTTCCATGTATCCATCCATTTTCTTCCGCTTATCTGGGTTCTGGTTGTGGGGGCAGGAGGGAAGCGCAGACTTCCCGAGCCCCAGTCACATCGTCCAGCTCCTCCAGGAGGATCCCAAGACGTTCTCTGGCCAACCGAGACATAGTCTTACCAGCGTGTCCTGGATCGCCCCTGGGACCTCCTGCCCGGAACACCTCACCAGGGAGGCGCCATGGGGGTATCCGAACGAATTAGCCGAGCCACTTCATCTGGCTTATTACAATGCGGAGGAGCAGTGGCTCGACTCTGAGCCCCTCCTGAATGACGGAGCTTCTCACCCTCATTTCGGCTGCTTTTATCTGTGATCTTGTGCTTTCGGTCATGACACCACAACTCATAGATGAGGGTCGGTAAACTGACTGCTAAACCGAGAGCTTTGCCTTTCGGCTTAGCTCCTTCTTTATTATGTCAGACCAATGTAGCATCATCATCGCAGCAGACGCTGCACCGATCCGCCTGTTGATCTCCCGCTCCATTCTACCATTACTCGTGACCAAGACCCCAAGATACATGAACTCCTCCACAGGCTCTCTTCCTCAACCCGGAGAGGGAACTGCACCGTTTTCCAACTGCAGATCATGGCTTCTGATTTGGAGGTGCTGATTTTCATCCCAGCTGCTTTACACTTGGTAGCGAACCACTCCATCAAGAGTTGAAGATCACGGCCACATCACACAAAAAGCAGTGATGCAATCCTGAGGTCACCAAACCAGACCCCCTTAACACCTCGGCTGCACCTAGAAATTTTGTCCATCAAAGTAATGAACAGAATCGGTGACAAAGGGCAGCCTTGGCGGAGTCCAACACTCACTGGAAATGAATCCGACTTACTGCCGTCGATGCGGGCCAAACTCTGACTCAGATCGTACAGGGACCGAACAGCCCATATCATGTAGACTGTAGACCATGCACTCTCGAGGACCTCGTTGAGGGTGCATGAGCTGCTCTACTGTTCTAAGGCCAGGACGAAAACCACACTGCTACTTCTCAATCTGAGATTTGACTTCCTGACGGACCCTCCTCTCAAAGCTGCATTCCGCTTGGCCAGCCAGTACCCATCAGCTGCCTCAGGAGTCCCACAGGCCAAAAAGGCCCGAAAGGACTTCTTCTTCAGCTTGACGGCATCCCTCACCGTTGGTGTCCACCAACGGGTTCGGGGATTGCCGCCACGACAGGCACCGACCACGTTACGGCCACAGCTCCGGTCGGCCGCCTCAGTAAAAGAGAACATGGTCCACCCGGACTCAATGTCCCCCACCTCCCCCGGAACATGAGCAAAGATCTGTTGAAACTCCTTCTGACAGGGGATTCCGCCAGACGTTCCCAGCAGACCCTCACAATAAGTTTGGGCCTGCCACGTCGGACCGTCATCTTCCCCCACCATCGGAGCCAACTCAGGCGTGGTGATCAGTTGACAGCGCCGCCCCTCTCTTCACCAGAGTGTCCAAGACATGCGGCCGCAAGTCCGATGACATTACCACAAAGTCGATCATCGAACTGCGACCTAGGGTGTCCTGGTGCCAAGTGCATGTGTGGACACCCATATGCTTGAACATGGTGTTCGTTATGGACAATCCGGGATGAGCACAGAAGTCCAATAACAGAACACCGCTCGGGTTCGATGGAGTCCCCAGCGGGAGTGCTCTCCAGCACCCCCCTCCAAGGACGCCAAAAAGGGTGAGTACTCTGAACTGCTGTTTGGTGCATAGGCACAAACAACAGTCAGGACCCATCCCCCCACCCGAAAGCGGAGGGAGGCTAACCTCTCGTCCACCGGGGTGAACCCCAACGTACAGGCGCCATGCCGGGCAGCAATAAGTATACCCACACCTGCTCGGCGCCTCTCACCGTGGGCAACTCCAGAGTGGCAGAGAGGCCAACCCTTCTTGAGAGGACTGGTACCAGAGCCCAAGCTGTGCGTGGACGCGAGTCCGACTATATCGAGTCGGAACTTCTCGACCTCACACACCAGCTCGGGCTCCTTCCCTGCCAGAGAGGTGACATTACATGTCCCTAGAGCCAGCTTCTGTAACCAGGGGATCGGATCGCCAAGGTCCCCGCCTTCGGCCACCGCCCAGCTCGCACTGCACCAAGCACAGATGTCCAATACCAGAGCACCACTCAGGTTGAAAATGCCTTCTCCCAATGTTTCCTAAAAAGCTTTTGAGAGTTTCCTGCCGTCTGTGTTGAGCAAAACCAACGGACCCAGCTGCCTTTTCCACAGGGAAACTGATCGAGACACAGGCGGCGAATGTGCTTGTCCAGAACGGCCGACAGCGCCACTGAGCTCATCCTGTCCTCTGCGCTGTCCTTCTTTTGCGTTTGTCACCGTGCATTCTTCCAGAATTTGTCTGTTAGGGGCGGTCCTGCACAAGGCAGTGTCCTGAGTGTTTTGACAGTTGCCTGGCAACAGTGCACTGTCTGGGACTGGGCTGCAGCATTGTCAGCTCAAACAGATTTAACTCATTCTATTGGTCAACATGTCATCACCGATTCATCATTAAAGAATCAAAGTTCAAAGTTACGCAAAAGCAGTCTAACACATGTAGTGTCACAAAAATCCTCACATAGAAAGGAGCGTGTTTGTCAAAAATCCACTAGGCGTTTTAAGGGTGATTACAGAAAGTCATTACCAATACATTTATTTTTATTGTTAAATTGAATTATACATTAAAAAATATATACACCCCTCCATCCATCCATCCATTTTCTGAGCCGCTTCTCCTCACTAGGGTCGCGGGCATGCTGGAGCCTATCCCAGCTGTCATCGGGCAGGAGGCGGGGTACACCCTGAACTGGTTGCCAGCCAATCGCAGGGCACATACAAACAAACAACCATACGCACTCACATTAATACTTATGGGCAATTTAGAGTTGTCAATTAACCTACCATGAATGTTTTTGGGATGTGCGAGGAAACCGGAGTGCCCGGAGAAAACCCACGCAGGCACGGGGAGAACATGCAAACTCCACACAGGCGGGGCCGGGGATTG
Organism: Phyllopteryx taeniolatus; assembly: GCF_024500385.1. Lineage (NCBI taxonomy): Eukaryota > Metazoa > Chordata > Actinopteri > Syngnathiformes > Syngnathidae > Phyllopteryx > Phyllopteryx taeniolatus. The sequence goes on along the minus strand of NC_084504.1, from coordinate 12,632,996 downwards.
AATCCCGGTTCTCAGAACTGTGAGGCAGACGCTCTTACCAGTCGTCCACCGTGCTGCCAAAATATATGCATGTGTTCATCTTTTAATTAATATATGAAATAAAATAATCCATCCATTTTCTATACCGCTTATCCTATGGTCGCGGGCGTGCTGGAGCCTATCCCAATTAACTCCGGGTGAGAGGCGGAGCACACCCTGGACTGGATATATATATATATATATATATATATATATACAGTGGGGCTTAAAAGTATTTAGTCAGCCACCAATTGTGGAAGTTCTCCCACTTAAAAAGATGAGAGAGGCCTGTAATTTTCATCATACGTATACCTCACCTTTCTCCCATACCTCAAAATGAGAAAAACAAATCTAGAAAATCACATTGTCTGATTTTTAAAGAATTGATTAGCAAATTATGGTGGAAATAAGTATTTGGTCACGAACAAGCAAGATTTCTGGCTCTCATAGACCTTTAACTTTAAGAGGCTTCTCTGTCCTCCACTCTTTACCTGTATTAATGGGACCTGTTTGAACTAATCAGTATAAAAGACGACTATCCACAACCTCAAACTCCAAACTCCACTATGGGCAAGACCAAAGAGCTGTCAAAGGACCCCAGAAACAAAATTGTATACCTGCACAAGGCAGGGAAGACTGAATCTGCAATAGGTAAGCAGCTTGGTGTGAAGAAATCAACTGTGGGAGCAATTATTAGAAAATGGAAGACATACAAGACCACTGATAATCTCCCTCAATCTGGGGATTCACGCAAGATTGACAATGACAATGACAATGATCCCAAACACATTGCCCGGGCAACAAAGGAGTGGCTTTGTAAGAAGCATTTCAAGGTCCTGGAGTGGCCTAGCCAGTCTCCAGATCTCAACCCAAAAGAAAATCTTTGGAGGGAGTTGAAAGTATATGTGTTGCCCAGCGACAACCCCAAAACACGACTGGTTAGAGCATCTGCCTCACAGTTCTGAGGACCACGGTTCAATCCCCGGCCCCGCCTGTGTGGAGTTTGGATGTTCTCCCCGTGCCTGTGTGGGTTTTCTCCGGATTACTCTAGTTTCCTCCTGCATCCAGAAAACATGCACGCTAGGTTATTGAGGACTCTAAATTGCCCGTAGGTGTGAACATGAGTGTGAATGGTTGTTTGTTTATATGTGCCCTGCGATTGGCTGGCGACCGGTTCAGCCTGCAGAGAGCTGGGATAGGCTGCAGCGTGCCCGCGACCCGAGTGAGGATGAGCGGAACGGAAGATGAATGAATGGAAACAACAGACAATGTAATTACATTTTGTATGGGCACCAAACCCTTTGTAGGTGACACACCAAGGTGAAAATACAATTAAAAAAAAAAGGTTATAAATTAAATAATATTTTTTTTACTTTATTGAATAATTATTCAATTAGATTTTTGCATATATATATTTTTTTACTTTATTCTCCAATTAAATATTTTATTTTATATCTGTAAAACTCTAAAACAACAAAAATATAAAATTGGATTTCATGAAAAACAAATACATTTCGTTATACACTATCAAATCCAATTTCATTTTATTTTAAATATGGAAACTCCTAAAGGAAAACTTCATAAATGTTTTTATGTTTTGCATTTTGTGCCAGTTATCGTTTGTATTTCATTTCATTATATTTCAATCTATTATTGTTTTCATTCTGTTATGTGACAGAAGAGTCTCTGCCAGGAAGAAGGGCAAAGTGGTGAGGCCAGCCATGATGTACGGATTAGAGACGGTGGCACTGAAGAGACAACAGGAAGCAAAGCTGGAGGTGGCGGAAATGATGTTCCGTTTCGCTCTCGGAGTGAACAGGTTGGATGAAATTAGAAATGAGCTCATCAGAGGGTCAGCCAAGGTTCGATGTTTTGGAGACAAAGTTAGAGAGAGCAGACTTCGATGGTTTGGACACGTCCAGAGGAGAGAGAGTGAGTATATTGGTAGAAGGATGATGAGGATGGAGCTGCCAGGCAAGAGAGCTAGAGGAAGACCAAAGAGAAGGTGGATGGATGTCGTGAGGGAAGACATGATGGGAGAGGAGGATGCAGGAGATAGGCTCTCATGGAAAAAGGATGACGCGCTGTGGCGACGCCTCAAGGGACAAGCCCAAAGGAAAAGAAGATTCTGTAAATTCCAGTATTGTTCAATTGGATGAAATATGTCCAATGGGTTGCAGGGTGTTAAGTGAAACTCGATGGCTGTCCACCTACCCGTAAGGAAAAGGAAGACTCCATTGCAAAAGAAAAATTCCAACTGAACGCGCACGTCCTCACGCGACACTCCCCTTCCAGGAATTCCCCATCCGATCCGACTGACTTGTTGCTCACGCTGTGTGAGCCAATAGACACAATCAGCATGCAAAATAACAGGATCATAAATAGATTCAGATGCAAAATCTACCTATTCTTTATCATTGTTCTATTAAAGTCAATTGTGTTTTTCTTTGCTTTGACAGAATCCAATTTGAATGTAAATGAGGTTCAGTAGGTCACAGGTTCCATCCATTTCGTCCACTAGTAGCACATGAAATCCATGACATGACACTGTGCCGAGGGGGAATTTCGAAATACTGTCGTGATGCCAAGTTTAAAAAAAACCATTGCATATATAAGCTTGTCAAGTGATGATGTCAGGGTAGCGTCATGAGTGGACTGAAAGGTGAGGTGCATCTGCGTCTCCGATTTCTGCTTTTGCTGCAGCTGCAGCTGCTGCCCTGTGTCGCCGTGGGGTCCCGCACTGGCGACATGGCCGCGACGCTTCGGGGGAACCTCAGGGCCGTGGAGCTGGCCCTGTGTAATTTAGTTGCTGTCGAAAGGGATTACGTAAGTCACTTTCAGAATATTCATGAGAACTGCCGTATATTTCTTCAAAGATATAGTTGCACATTTTTGAGAGGAAAAAAATGATGTTTTTAAGGAACAAGTATTTTTGAGAAAAAGTTTTGGAAAAAGTCTAGAGCAAAATACATTTTTTCTTAATGAAAAAGTGAAATATTTTTGAGAAAAAGAAGCCTTTCTTTTTAGGAAAAACATTTTTTTTCCAAGAAAAATTAGTCATTAAAAAGTGTGGTATCCGTTTGAAACTTTTCTTTTAAATGTCTTTAAGACAAAAATTGGCAATTTGTTTTAGAAAAAAACATCAGTGCAAAAAGTCGTGTACTTTTGAGAAAAAAGGTGATATTTTTCAAGAAAAAAGTCAGATATTTTCAAGATGAAGTGTCATATTTTTTACAAAAAGTGATGTATTTTAGAGAAAATAATTCAAGTTTTCATGAAAAAGTAGTGAATTTTTGAGAAAGAATTTTCGTTTTTCATGAAAAAAGTATGAAGAAAATTGAAATGAATCCCATATTTTTTCAAGAAATGTTTTTTGAATATTTTTAAAAATAAAAAGTATCCTTTTGAGAAAAACGTCATAATTAAATTCAAAGAAAAGTCCAATATCTTGAGAAGAATGTGATGTATTTTAGAAAAAAAAGTCATTTTGTCAAGGATGGAGTCTCATATTTATGGTATTTTAGAGGGGAAAAAATGTTTTGTGAAGGTGTATTTTTGATATATTTTCTTGTTTTAGTTCTATGGTGAGTAGCTACATTTTCTCATTTGACTTCTTCGATGATAAGACAGTTCGACTATTTCAAATGTTTCTGTTTTATTTCTTCGATGATGGACAGTTACATTTTCTCATTGCGGTGATTATATACAGTCACATCATCTCCTTTCATCACTATGATGGACGTTTTCTTGATGTACTTCTGCACTGATGGACAGTTACGACATTCTCATTTTTCCCTTTTCTTTTGGTGATATTTACAGAGAGGGCCATAAATATTGGGACATGGAGATAATTCTCATCTTTTTGACACCACCGCAATTCATTTCAAATGAAATGAACAAGATGTGCTTTAACTGCAGACTTTTAGCCTTAACTTGAAGGTATTTACAGCCAAATCAGGTGAACGGTGTAGGAACCACGACAGTTTGTACAGATACAGTACCTCCCACTTTTTAAGGTAATGGGACAAATTAACAATCATAAATTAAACTTACTTTTTTTAATACTCGGTTGCAAATCCTTTGCAGTCAATTACAGCTTGAAGTCCGGAACACATCAACATCACCGGACACTGAATTTCATCCCCGGTGATGCTCTGTCAGGCCTCTACTGCAACCATCTTCAGTTCCTGCTTGTTCTTGGGGCATTTCCCCCTCAGTTTTGGCTTCAGCAAGTGAAATGCATGCTCAATCGGATTCAGGTCAAATGACTGACTTGGACATTGGACAAAATATTCCACTTCTTTGCCTTAAAAAAAACTCTTTGGTGGCTTTTGCTTCTGGTCATCGTCCATCAGCACTCTGAGGCGCTGTCCTGTGAGTTCTTAAGCATTTGACTGAATAGGAGCAGATAATATTGCCTGAAACATTTCAGAATCGATCCTGCTGCGTTTGTCAGCATCATTAAATACAAGGGAAGCAGTTCCATTGGGAGCCATACAACATCTAAAAAGGCCTGTACAGTTCTAGAACAATATCCAATGGACAGATGAGACAAAGATCGACTTGTACCAGCGATGGGAAGAGAAGAGTATGGATAAGGAAAGGACCTGCTCATGATCCAAAACATTCCACCTCATTATTGAAGCATGGCGGGTGGGCAGGTATGGCTGCCAATGGAAGTGATTCCCCTGTATTTATTGATGATGTCACTGTTGACAAAAGCAACAGCATCAATTCTGAAGTGTTTCAGGCAATATTATTAACTCAGATTCAGCCAAATGCTTCAGAACTCATTGGAGGTGCAGATGAATGAAGCATCCTGCAAAAGGCAAAGAAGTAGAATGTTATGCAAATCTATTGCGGTGGTGTTTAGTGCCAAGGAGATGAGAATTATGTCCATGTCCCAATATTTGTGGACCTGACTGTAATTATGGCGTTTTACTGTATTTCTGTGATGGACAATTAAGTTTTCTTGTTTTACTTCTTAGATCATGGACAGTAGGCATCTATTTTTTTCTTCTTTCTCTGATGGACAGTTAGGCCATTATCATTGTTTCACATTTCATTTCTGTGACAATGGACTTTTTTTTTTTTTTTTTAACACTAAAATGTCTTTATGTATCTATCACATCCAGGTGCAGCACATTTTCAATGGGAATCCGCCGCTGAAATACAAACGGAAATGCTTAGAGCCCATCCCGGGAATAACCATCCCGGTGGGGAACAGCAGCGCCGAGGTCCGAGCCACCATCTGCTCCATCAACGACTATCTGGGCCGACACCTGCCACCCATCATAGGGAATCTGACCTGGCAGCACCGAGACCAGCTGATGGGCAACGCCAGCGTCTTTCACAGCCAGTTCAAGGCTGCTGTGGAGCTGACGGCGCGCCAGCAACGTGGCAGCGATGGAGATGGAGGAGACGGCGGCACGCCAACAGAATGCCGCCGACCAATCAGGAACTTGCACGGCTACGTTTTGAAAAAACACGGCCTCCGCATCATCTACTACACTCGCAGATGGGTGGAGGCTTTCACCAGTTTACAGCCCAACTGTGATTATCCTTCTTGAAGAACTATCTTTAGTTTTCATTGACTGACTTTGACGCACTAGCTGCAGAAAATACAGCTTTATTTTATTTATTTATATATTACTATATTTATTTTTTCTAACATTTATTCACAATATTTTCATGTATTTCATTTCAAGTTCAAATAAAGTATTCTGAATATTTTTGTATGGTAATTATTACATATTACTGTCTATATTTAATTCTAGTAAAATTCAAATAAATAATATATAAATAATACAGTATTATTTGTAATCATTTGTTTTGCCACCTTGCCCTTTGCCCTATGTCTCATCTCCATGTATTGTCTCATCTCCTCAGTCCTTTCAGTGTCCCACTTCTTCTTAGCTAACCTTTTGTATGATTTGCTGTACTTTGAGGTTCCACCACCAAGTCTCCTTCTCCATTTTGCCACCAGAAGATACACCAAGTACTCTCCTGCCTGTCTCTCTGACCACCTTGGCTGTAGTGGTCCAGTCTTCTGGAAGCTCCTCCTGTCCACAGAGCGCTTGTCTCACCTCTTCTTGAAACGTCGCACAACACTCTTCCTTTCTCAGCTTCCACACTTAGCCACTAATTACATTATACTGTACATGAGTTTTATGTTTCAGCCTCATCCCTCCATCTGACACTCTTTTAACCTTCGAGCCATTCTTAGCTAACGCTTCTTTTAAAATAATCCCTACTCCATGTTCTTCCCATCTACACCATTACTACATAATTGGAACTTGCTCCGAAACTTCTAGCCTTACTGCCTTTCCACCTGCTCTCCTGGACGCCACAATATATCAACCTTTCTCCTAATCATGTCAACCAACTCCGAAGCTTTTCCTGTCATAGTCGCAACATTTAAACCCTAGCCCTAACCCTAACCTAACCCTAACCCTAACCTCACTGAAAGTTGCAAAAATCGTTTGATTGCAGTCATTGCCTCAATAGGTTTTGCAAGAAAATATGATGTTAAGGGCATCATCATTTTTGTACAGGCATCTTTCATTAGTTTGTTTTGAAAAACAATTCTGTTCACCCACAATTCAAAAGCAATTCCCGATTTCTATTGGTTACATTTCATTACATTTGTATTTATTTTTACTTTTGTCAGATTCAAATGATGTCTGTGACCACAGTGGGTTTTTCTTTCATTCACAGAGCTGTACCAGCAATTATGTCTGTGTGTGTCTATCATATATATAGTAAAATGTGAACGGTCCTGTTACCACCAGCATAACATTTTGTGGGAGTAAGTTAAAAAAAAAACTCACATTAAAAGAAAAAAAATACATTTAAAATGTAATATTATTAATGTGCCAAAGGAAAGGAAAAAGACAGCACATAAGCACAGAAATTGAATTGAAAAAGTGAGTAAAAGTGGTCATTTCTGGATTCATGAAATCATTATATTTGTTGGTGTGATGCAATAAGAGGTCCAGTTTTCAGTTTGTCTTCCGTTGCTTTTATTGCGATGCATTAATATTTAAGGCATGTCATTGCATGATGACATGCAGGAAGTCTGGAAGAAAAAATTGTTGAACGGAACTGAAGGATGTTTGTCCAGATGCACACAGACACAAAAAAGTTGTGGGGGTGTGGGTGTGTCTTATATTTCAGTAGAAATCGATGTCACTGTCTAACTGCAGTCACAGTATTGCAAAACACATTTGGAGGCACCTCGCCTCCACAACAGCAACGAACATTCTTTGGAGAAAAAAAAAAATAAAAAAAGTCAAGTCACTGGCAAACCAATTTGTCAAGTGCACGCAGCCTGAGGATGTTCACATACACGTGGAAGATGACTTTAAGTTAGCACTTTTCAGACAATGCATTGCTTTGTCTTCAAAAAGGTTGAAGACAAACTATGACAATGCATTTTGGCATCAAAAACAAGGTTTCCTGAGCCAAACGGTTGTTGGAGACAAAACATGGCGATGCATCTTTTTGCGATGAAAAAGTTCGAAGGCAAAACATGACAATGCATTTGCTCTAGACAAAATATGACATTACACCTTTCTGTGATCAAAAAATGTTTGTTAAAGGCAAAACAGGCCAATGCATTTTGTCACCATAAACATGACAATACATTGTTTCATGATCGAAAAGGTTGAAGACAACATGACAATGCGCAACACAGTGTTTTGAAATAAATAAAAAAAGATGTAGGACAAAACAAGACACTGCATTGTTTTGTGATTAAAATAGATAAAACACGACTGCATCTTTGAAATTAAATGGTTTGTTGAGGACAAAAACATGACAATGTGTCTGTTTTGATCAAAAAGGTTGTTGCAAACAAAACATGACACGACATTGTTTTACCATAAAAAATGTTGAAGACAAAACATTACGAAGTATTATGCTGTGATCAAAAAGGGTTGTAGGGAAGACAAAACATGACGTTGCATCGTTTCCTGATGACCAAAAAGGATGTTGAATACAAAACACGACACAGGATTCTTTCATAATTTAAAAAGGTTGAGGATCATGACGCTGCATTGTTTCATGCACTCACCAGAACTGCCCTGTGAGCCCAATAAAGAACATGATGCTGAGTGATAGAAAAGCTCTACACGCACACAAAAAGGCGACACACATGCAAATGCCAAGACGAGACAGTCCATATACAGTAAATATATATACTGTACGCATTTAACGAGACAGGCGAACAATCAATGTGTTTTATTGCCATTTCAGTGAAGCTCCCTATGAGGGAAGGTTATGTCGCTCACCAGAAAAGGGCTGAGCAAGCAAAATGTGAAGGACGGAGGGGAGGAAAAAAAAAACAGCTACATTCTGGTGTCGTGCTTTACAGAAAAAAAACAAGCCCACACACTTCCCTTATGAACATATCATTATTTCAACATTGTTCATAATGACTTACACCAAGGCAAACGTGCTGCTTTCTGTGTCTCTCACTCAATTGATAACACGAAATTTAAAAAAATAAAAATCATTGTGCCAAAGATGACAAGGTAAAGCCTCAGAGTCCAAAAAGAGGAAGACGAGTTGAGTTGAGTCCTCCGTGATGAGGATGAGGAGGCCCGTCATCAGCTGGCCTGAGAGGGAGGCTCCACGTCGGCGTGCCTCAGGGCCTGGATGGCCTCTTCGGGCAAGCGTGATGGGTCGCTGAGGATAGACGTGCTGGTGCTCAGATGGCAAAGGCTGCTGCTGACCACTGACACACAAATACACACACACACACACATATATACCCAAATAAACAAATGCATGCACGCACACGCATGCAGTGAGGATAAGTGGTAACGAAAATGGATTGATGTTTTGTTTCAATTCATTTCATTGTGTTGCTCCTTCTAGTGTGCCCATCTTGACCACTAAGGGGGTATAGAGTAATATAAATGCAGTATATAGTATAGAGGGACTTATAGAGTGTTATTTATCCTTTTTAAAAAGAAACACTTTTTTTTTTTTTTAGGGAGGGGGGGGGGGCTTGAACGGATTAATGGGATTTCCTTTCATTGCAATGGGGAAAGATGAGTTGAGATACAAGTGTTTTGCGTTATGAGCATGGTCACGGAACCACTGTTCCATGTTTTGTCCATTTGTTGATAATGGCTGTCACCATGGTTTGCTGGAGTCGTAAAGTTTTAGAAATGGCTTTGTAACCTTTTCTAGACTGATAAATGTCAATTACTTTATTTGTCATTCGTTCTTGAATTCCTTTGGATAGTGGCATTTCGTTGCAGCTTTTTGAGATTTTTTGACCGACTTCATTGTGTAAAACAGGTGATTTCTTGACTGAACAGGTCTGGTGGCAATTAGGCGTGGGTATGACAGGTGAACATGAACTCAGCTTTCTGTGATTAGCCACAGTTAACTCATGATTTAACAAGGTGGGGAATTACTTTTTCCACACAGGGCCAGGTAGTTTTTGTTTTAAATAAATACAATTACCTTTTAAAACCTGCATTTTATGTTGACTTTGGTTATCTTTGTCAGATATTTACATTTGTTTTGATCTTAAAGAAATATAAGAATTTGAAAAGAAGGCCAATTCTTTTTAATGGCACTGTATCCCTCTATCCATCCATCCATCTATCTAATGCAACCAATTATTGTATAAATTACAGGACTCTTGATAATGTAAATGCTTGGTGGGCCAGATTAAAGAATGCAGCAGTGTTGTAGAGTGTGTGTGCTAGTTTACTCACTGGGCCTGAGCGCGACCAAGGAGCAGTGACGTTCGAGCCACTCCAGTGTGGTCTTGCAAAGCTCGGTTCCACTCGCAGTTGACACCATCTTGTTGAAGGACTCGAAGAGAGGCTTGATGATGACGCTGAACTGAGAGGCACGTGACGTCAAGGCTTGCTTCAGAATTGTGTGGTGATCCAGTCAACCGCCGGTAAATGCACAGACGCAGGTAAAATTGTTAGTACCCCCCTGTTATTGAAAGAAATACTCACAGTGGGCACAATTTGAATCTGAACAAAGTAATAATAATTTAAAAAAAAATAAGGCTTGAAGGGTGCTTTCTCCAGACGGCACGTTTCAGCTCCTTCCACTGATGTTCAACAGGATTTAGATCAGGGCTTATAGAAGGCCACTTCAGAATAGTCCAATGTTTTGCTCTTAGCCATTCTTGAGTGTTTTAGCTGTGTGTTTTGGGTCATTATCCTAGACCCATGACCTGCGACTGAGACCAAGCTTTCTGACACTGGGCAGCACCTCTATAGAATACTTTGATAGTCTTGAGATTTCATTGTACCCTAAACAGAGAGATTTAACGAAGCAACCCCAGAACATAACAAATCCTCCGCAGTGTTTCACAGTCAAGAGTTCTTTTCTTGGTATGATTCATTTGCTCGCCTGTGAACGTAAAGCTGATGTGCCTTGCCAAAAAGTTCCACTTTTGTCTCATCTGTCTATAGGACATTATCCCAGAAGCTTTGTAGCTTGTCACCATGCAGTTTGGCAATTTCCAGTCTTGCTTTTTTTATTATTTATTTTCAAATGTGATGCTAATTAGAGGACATACTTGGTTTGAACATGTCCCTATAGTCAAATTATTTGCAATCTTTTATAGGGCTACCATCCAACAGAACTTTGTTTTTTTAAATAATTCTGTTGAACCACAAGTCAAAAGCAATGTCTGATTTTCATCAGTTAATTTTCATCAAATTTTCATTTATTATTACTTTTGTCAGATTCAAGTTATTTCTGTGATCACTGGATTTTTCTTTCATTAACAGAGGGGTACCAACAATTTTATCCACGTGTACTTGGTTATAACACACTTTTTACGTATTGGAACACACACACAAACAATTGTGAGCAGAAAATGTATAGAAAATACTGTACACATTGTAGTGTGGGAAAAGCAGCCTTCTTCCTACAGCTCCCCTTTTCAGCTGATGATTTAATGCAATTTAAAAAAATAATAATAAATTAGCTCATTAGGAATGAGATTAAGGACACTGTGCGTCAAGCCCGGTTGAATTCTTCAATCACAGACTACTGTGAGCACCGATGCGGATACCCGGCCTGCTATCCTCTGTCATTTTGAGGAAGTATCCCTTGACAGACTCACAAAACTCGTTAGTGTGGCAAAACAGACTACATGCTTGCTCAACCCTCTTCCGGGGAAACTCGAAGAGCTGTTTTTAATCTTAGGACCCTCAATCTCAAATATCATAAATTTATCACTCTCCTCGGGCGCTGTACCTGCAGCTTTCAAGACAGTCGTTATTCGACCCTTCCGCAAAAGACCCAACATCAACACTCAGAGTCTTTGCAATGATAGGCCAGTGTCAAACCTCCCATTTATTTAAAACAAATTCTTGAAAAAAATGGTAGTACAATGATGACATGGCCTCTAGCAATCTTTTTGATTTTTTCAGTCCAGATTCAGGGCACACCATTCTCCTTAAACAGCCCTTGCAAAAGTGATGATCTTTTACTAGCTCTGGATTGCAGCACCTCATTAATACTATGATTACTCAAGCTCAGCGCTGCCTTTGATACCGTTGATCACAATATACTAGTAGACTGCCTTGAAACGGGTATCAGTATTACAGGCCCAGCACTTTCTTGGTTTAGATCTTATCTTTCGGGAAGGACGCACCGTGTAACTCATAGAAATGTGACCTCTGAGTATTATGTCACTTGCGCAGGAATACTTTAAAAAGTCTGTTTTAATAAGTTTAAGCGTCTGAATGTGGGAGGAGTCTATCTAGAATAAAAGATTATTTTCATATCGTCTCTCTATATTGCAGTTTTTCACATGGTGGAGGATTCCTTCCTACTGCAGCAAATTTCCCCACACACACAAAAAAACATTTTAATTATGGACTGATACAACCTGAATGGTATGCTCACAGACTGTAAACACAAACAACAGACGCACAGAGGATACAATCCAGAACTTCCAGTTCTGCCGGGAACGTTGCTTGACGTACTCATTGAAGTTGTGCTGCATGTGGTCAAAGCGTTGCTGCGTGACCTGCGCTCCCGTGGCCGGCATCTGGTCATGACACAGGCTGCAGTTGACAAACACAAAAGGCACGAGCTGTGATTCCAACGCCAACAATTCAATGAGTTTAACCTTTAAATATGTACTGATAAACGATACAAATTGTCACCTTGCTAAAAGACCTTTGTAAAGTATTACGTGAGTTTAGTTTTTCCCCACTTTAAATTCAATAAGGAAGGGTAAAAAAAAAAATATCATTCCTATTTGATATGTAAATTTGAAGTAACAGAGTCCAAATCCACCCCCCCCCCCCAAAAAAAAAATACTAATAGAATAAATTTAAATATTTTGTCCCCTCCTTGAGCAGTCACCTTATCGTGGTTAGCGGGGTTTGTGTGTCCCAATGATCCTAGGAGCTAAGTTGTCTGGGGCTATATGCCCCTGGCAGGGTCACCCATGGCAAACAGGTCCTAGGTGAGGGGCCAGACAAAGCACGGCTCAAAGACCCCTTATGATGACGACAAAAAATGGACTCAGGTTTCACTTGCCCGGACGCGGGTCACCGGGGCCCCCCTCTGGAGGCAGGCCTGGAGGTGGGGCTTGAAGGCCTGGTGGCCGCGCCTGCACCCATGGGGCCCGGCTGGGCACAGCCAGAAAGGGTAACGTGGGTCCCCCTTCACATGGGCTCACCACCTGTGGGAGGGGCCATAGGGGTCGGGTGCAGTGCGAGCTGGGCGGTGGCCGAAGGTGGGGACCTTGGCGATCCGATTCCCGGCTACAGAAGCTGTCTCTAGGGAAGTGGAATGTCACCTCTCTGGCAGGGAAGGAGCCCGAGCTGGTGTTTGAGGTCGAGAACCAGAGCCCACGCACAGCTTGGGCTCTGGTACCAGTCCTCTTGAGAGGGGTTAGACTCTCTTCCACTCTGGAGTTGCCCACGGTGAGAGGCGCAGAGCCGGTGTGGGTATACTTATTGGTGGACACCAACGGTGAGGGATGCCATCTAGCTGAAGAAGGAGTCCTGTCGGGCCTTTTTGGCCTGTGGGACTCCTGAGGCAACTGATGGGTACTGGCTGGCCAAGCGGAATGCAGCTCTGGTGGTCGCTGAAGCAAAAACTCGGGCATGGGAGGAGCAGCTCTACACCCTTGGCAGGGTCCTCGAGGGTGCATGGGAGTTCGCCCAACCAGTCTACATGTGTTTTGTGGACTTGGAGAAGGCGTTTGACCGTGTCCCTCGGGGGATCCTGTGGGGGGTGCTTCGGGAGTATGGGGTACCAAACCCCCCTGATACAGGCTGTTTGGTCCCCGTACGACCAGAGTCAGAGTTTGGTCCGCATATTCGGCAGTAAGTCGGACTTGTTTCCGGTGAGGGTTGGACTCCGCCAAGGCTGCCCTTTGTCACCGATTCTGTTCATAACTTTTACGGACAGAATTTCTAGGCGCAGCTGAGGCGTAGAGAGGGTCCGGTTTGGTGGCCTCAGTATTGCATCTCTGCTTTTTGCAGATGATGTGGTTCTGTTGGCTTCATCAAGCTGTGACCTCCAACTCTCACTGGAGCAGTTCGCAGCTGAGTGTGAAGCGGCTGTGATGAGAATTGGCACCTCCAAATCGGAGACCATGGTCCTCAGTCGGAAAAGGGTGGCATGCCCTCTCCAGGTCGGGGATGAGATCCTGCCCCAAATGGAGGAGTTCAAGTATCTTGGGGTCTTGTTCACAAGTGAGGGAAGAATGGAACGGGAGATCGACAGGCGGATCGGTGGAGCCTCTGCAGTGATACAGACTTTGTATTGATCCGTTGTGGTTAAGAAGGAGCTAAGCAGAAAGGCGAAGCTCTCGATTTACCGGTCGATCTACGTTCCTAACCTCACCTTTGGTCAAGAGCTGTGGGTCGTGACCGAAAGAAAGTATCCAAGGATTGCATTAGTTAATCCATGCATCCATCAATGAATTTTCAATGTTTTTCCAATGGGATAGTTTTTGTCACCAGGAACAAATGTGTGGGGTTTGTGTACCTTATCAATTTTAGGCTACAAAAAATATATACCTTCTGGTAAATTCAACAGAAAATTACAAAGCAAACACTGCACGAAAAACATAAAAAAATGAAATCAGATGAAGAAATATGCAAACAGAATAGAAAAAAAAATATTTTAGATGACAGAGAAAAATATTGTGAACATACTTGATGGAGGCCTTGAGGCTGGTGATCTCTTCCTGCAGTCTCCTGATGTCTTCCTGCATTTGCTCCCTCTCCTGCTTGAGCTTCTCAATGTGTTCCACAGTCTTCTGCATTGTGACGGCAATACTGATCTGTGTACACACCAAGTGAATATGAATGACTGGTCGGATAGCGGGACATGGAATTGTGACAACACCCTTACATTGGCTTGGGAGTTGAGGGTGGGCACCAGGCTGCCGAGTGTTTTGAAGCTGTGGTTTATATTTGATCGTCTTTTCTGCTCGGCGATGTGCGCTCTCCTCTGCATCTGGAAACACATACAGATATGCTACAATTAAACTGACATCAAAAGATGCTATACTCCAAACCTTCGCCCCTTAGTCGCTGTTCTATATACAGTGGGTACGGAAAGTTTTCAGACCCCCTTAAATGTTTCACTCTTTGTTATATTGCAGCCATTTGTTAAAATCATTTAAGTTCATTTTTTTCCTCATTAATGTATACACAGCACCCCACATTGAGAGAAAAAAAAAACCAATTGTTGAAATTTTTGCCGATTTGTTAAAAAATAAAAAGTGAAATATCACACAGCCATTAGTATTAAGACCCTTTGCTGTGACACTCATATTTAACGCGGGTGCTATCCATTTCTTTTGATCATCCTTGAGATGGTTCTACACCTTCATTGGAGTCCAGCTGTGTTTGATGATACTGATTGGACTTGATTAGGAAAGCCACACACCTGTCTATATAAGACCTTACAGCTCACAGTGCATGTCAGCGCAAATGAGAATCATGAGGTCAAAGGAACTGCCTGAAGAGCTCAGAGACAGAATTGTGGCAAGGCACAGATCTGGCCAAGGTTACAAAAACATTTCTGCTGCACTACATGTTCCCAAGAGCACAGTGGCCTACATAATCCTGACATGGAAGACGTTTGGGACGATCAGAACCCTTCCTAGAGCTGGCATTCCGGCCAAACTGAGCAATTGGGAGAGAAGAGCCTTGGTGAGAGAGGTAAAGAAGAACCCAAATATCACTGTGGCTGAGCTCCAGAGATGTAGTCGGGAGATGGGAGAAAGTTCTAGAAAGTCAACCATCATTGCAGCCCTCCACCAGTCGGGACTTTATGGCAGAGTGGCCCGACGGAAGCCTCTCCTCAGTGCAAGACACATGAAAGCCCGCATGGAGTTTGCTCAAAAACATCTGAAGGACTCCAAGATGGTGAGAAGTAAGATTCTCTGGTCTGATGAGACCAAGATAAAAATTGTTGGCCTTAATTCTAAGTGGCATGTGTGGAGAAAACCAGGCACTGCTCAACACCTGTCCAATACAGTCCCAACAGTGAAGCATGGTGGTGGCAGCATCATGCTGTGGGGGTGTTTTTCAGCTGCAGGGACAGGACGACTGGTTGCAATCGAAGAAAAGACGAATCCGTCCAAGTACAGGGATATCCTGGACGAAAACCTTCTCCACAGTGCTCAGAACCTTCAAAAAAGACAATGGCCCTCAGCACACAGCTAAAATACCGAAGGAGTGGCTTCAGAACAACTCTGTGACTGTTTTTGAATGGCTCAGACAGAGCCCTGACTTAAACCCAATTGAGCATCTCTAGAAAGACCTGAAAATGGCTGCCCACCAACGTTCACCATCCAACCTGACAGAACTGGAGAGGATCTGCAAGGAGGAATGGCAGATGATCCCCAAATCCAGGTGTAAAAAACTCATGGCTGTAAACCCAAAAAGACTCATGGCTGTATTAGCTCAAAAGTGTGCTTCTACTAAATACTGAACAAAGGGTCTGAATACTTATGGCTGTGTGATATTTCAGTTTTTCTTTTTTAATAAATCTGCAAAAATGTCAACAATTCCGTCTTTTTCTGTCAATATGGGGTGCTGTGTGTACATTAATGTGGAAAAATATGAACTTAAATTATTTTAGCAAATAGCTGAAATATAAAAAAAGAGTGAAGATTTTAAGGGGGCCTGAATACTTTCCGTACCCACTGTAAATAATACGGACACAGAAAGTAGGGCAGAAGTCAATGAAACAATAGAAAGAAAGAAATATTAGACAAAAAAAGTACAGATGCTTATAAAAAAGATGTATTAATATTGCAAGGAAAAAACAAAGCTATAAAGACAAAAAAGACAATATTAGAAAAAACAAGTGTTAGAAAAATGAAAGAAAAACTATCAGGAAAAGAAATACCAAAAATATTACAACAAAAATATTAGACAATGATAAAAAAATATTAGAAAATTACAAAAATGATAGATGAAAAATATTAATATTATGTTACAAAATAACAAAACAATATACACATGTACACGTATACACAAACATAATACAAAAATATTATACAACATTTTGACAATATTTGAAAAATACAAAAATAATACACATGAAAAATATTAGATGAAAAATAACCACATTCTGGAAAAAAACACCAAAATATTATAAAATAAATAAAATATTAATTTTTTTCAAATAAAATACACAAATATCACTCATTGCCATTCATTCTCTATTGGTTTACTGTTGTGAGTAGGAGAGGCAGAAAAACTACTCGTATATATAGAATAAAATAAAAATATACAAATATATAAAATACTAAAATACTCAGAAAAATTCACAAAAATAAAGCAATATTAGAAAACTACAAGAGAAAAAAAACAAATAAAACATTGGACAATGATACAAAATGTTAGACTATACAAAAATGTTTTATGAAAAAAAAAATACAAAAATACATGAAAAATACTAAAATATTATACAAAACAAAAATGTTAGAAAATACAAAAATGTTACACAAAATAAAAAGAAAAATACAACTCGGGGGGGGGGGGGGGGGGGAGATCAAAATACTAGAAAAAGAAAAATATTTTAAAAAAATATATAAAAATGCAACCAATGTTTTAGAATACTGATACTGTCAGGGATATACAAATAGTACCAACGTGACAAGATTTCCCCAAAATGACCGTCTGTAAAAATGCTTAGTCTGGTTGGAATGGCCACTTTAACCTCAGTACAATGAACCAATAATTTTGAAAATCGGATGATGAGTTCTGGAGAAATTTTTGTTTTTTGTGTTTGAAAAAAAAAATTTGCTTTTTTGGTCGGTAACATTTTTGTGTGATATCGACATACCGTAATTTCTCGTGTATAATGCACATTTTCTTCCCCCCAAAAATGTCAAAAGTCAATAGTGTGCATTATAAATGGGTATAGGGGCAAAAAAAACTTTCACATATTATAAATGTATGCCGCCATCTAGTGGTTATGAAAAAGGTGTCGCCTACTCTTTCATTCCAATATGACAGGTGACTGCATGTATGTACAATTATGATCATAAGTTTACAAACCCTGGCAGAATTTGTGAAATATTGTGGGGTTTTTTTGTTTTTTTTTAAATTTAATTTATTTTTTTTAAATATGACTGATGAATAAACAACAACCGTCATAATTTTTTTTATGGTTATGTTTTGTTTAATGATAATTATTTTCTGAAATGTTTGACGGTTTAATTTGAATCCCATTAAAATAAAATTGTGTTTCGCCTGGTGCTTCATGTTTTCTTTAAAGAATTGTACCCATCTTACAAATTCTGCCTGGGTAATCAAACATATGAGCACAACTGTTTGTTTTCTAATTTACTAAATAAAAGTAGGGCTGTGAATTTCAAAATAAGAGCAAGTAAATTAAAAGAAGGATTACGTGTTCAAATTAAGTGCTTAACCAGAATAATTATTTGAAAAAACTAACAAAATACAGATAATACTTAATTTTTTGATCATCAGCAAAATCATGCATTGTAAAAATGCACTATACATATAGGAAGAAGGGTTTTCCAGAATTTTGAGGTCAACTTTGGGGGTGCATATTATACATGGGTGCGCATTATACACGGGAAATTAGTACATACAAATATTAGAAAAAAATATTAAAATATCAGCAAAAAATAATACAAAATATTAAACAATGATGCAAAATATAAGACAAATTACAAAAATCTTGCAAATAGGAACCTCGCAAATCATAACATTACATGCGCTTGTACAATCTAAAGCAAAGGCATAGTCGTAAGGCTCAAATTATCATTAAAATAAAGATAGAAAGGAAGAAGAAAATATAAAAATTGGAAAAAATATATACAAAAATAGAAAAATGCAAAATACGGTATGAATGATCATTAAAATTTCAAAGAGTAATACTAACTGACTGCAACTTCATCAATATTCATCGGTGTTAATGCATCTCATTATCTGATTGAGGGATGCCGTGTCACTATGTGAAAACACAAATGTACGTCATCCCACCTGTGCTGGGTTATTTATAAAATGATTTCACTCATGTTGTTTTTACCTGAGGAGTTGTGCTGCTGCTGATCAGCGACTTAGGACTGGGAACTTGATCTAAAGCACAAGGGGAGCCTTGACCTGATCCTGGCTGGCCCTGAACTGGAGAGAGGACAAACAGAAACACTGGAGGAAGTAGTGTACTTTAGTGTAATTAGGCATTACTATGTTACAATAAACCCTCACCGATACTAGAGGACTGCTCCTGGTTTCGGCGGGTGGAGGAAGATGAGTTTTCCGAGGGTACGATGCACTGAGGAGACTTCTGGGTTTGAGGTATGACAGAGAATCCACCAGCCTGACGTCCACAACAAGATAACAATTAAAGTGGGGTACACACAAAGTGTTCCCCCGTGATTAGCGAAAATCCGCAAGTAATTAACACCCTCCTCCTCCCAAAAAAAGTTTATAATCAGAGAAAAAAAAAAAAGATTGCAAAGATTAAATCCCTAAAATCTCTTTTTACCAGGTAGTTTTTGTTTAAAACAATTTCACTTGTTTCAAGCATGTTTTTCTTCAAAAACATTAAATAAGTTATTATTACTACAATAATTACAATACCTTATGATTTTAGTACTGGTTAGGGGTAAGTTTAGCTTGAAATAAGAAATACAATAATTCTATTGATTAAGGTAGGATAAATACACGCGTTTTAAGACATCAGTGAGAAGAATGAGGCCAGCTACAATTTAAAAACATCTTGCCTCGACAAATTTTCCTGTTCTAGTCGCAGATAATTTTGCTTACATTATGTAACCCTCCATCCATCCATCCATTTTCTGAGCCGCTTATCCTCACTAGGGTCGCGGGAGTTCTGGAGCCCATCCCAGCTATCATCGGGCAGGAGGCGGGGTACACCCTGAACTGGTTGCCAGCCAATCGCAGGGCACATACAAACAAACAACCATTCGCACTCACATTCACACCTACGGGGAATTTAGAGTCTTCAATTAACCTACCATGCATGTTTTTGGGATGTGGGAGGAAACCGGAGTGCCCGGAGAAAACCCACGCAGGCACGGGGAGAACATGCAAACTGCACACAGGCGGGGTCGGGGATTGAACCCCCGACCTCCAAACTGTGAGGCAGACGCTCTAACCAGTCATCCACCGTTCTGCCACATTATGTAACATTTTCCTCATTTCATTTCTTTTTGTTCTTGTTTTTTTTCATCCCAGTTTTCACTATGTAATCGCCTATAGATGTCACAAGATGGAGGCAAGGGACTGCATGAAGTCCCTCAACTCATTTCAACATGGTTCCTCGGCACCATTGCCTTATTTAAGACAACTGTCTGATGTTGTCAGCTAGGCCTACAAGAATGATTTGTGGCGAATGTGTTTTGTCTGGCGTTAGAGGGGAACTAAAGCCCAAATGCATTTTTTGCAGGTACACATCATGTTAGCAACCCATAGTTATGCTAGTTATCGCAACATACACAGTTTTCCTGCAACCTGTCTTCCGGGTTTGGTCACATGACATTCGCAACACGAACGTGAGCGCAGTAGTTATGTTCATTTTGGTTAACAGCAGTGAAGGTTATTGCCCAACATGGCGGCCCCCTTGAGATGGATGAAAATGAATTCATTGAACTATCCATCCATCCATCCATCCATTTTCTGAGCCGCTTCTCCTCACTAGGGTCATGGGCGCGCTGGAGCCTATCCCAGCTATCATCGGGCAGGAGACGGGGTACACCCTGAACTGGTTGCCAGCCAATCGCAGGGCACATACAAACAAACAACCATTCACACTCACATTCACACCTACGGGCAATTAGGAGGAAACCGGAGTGCCCGAAGAAAACCCACGCAGGGGAGAACATGCAAACTCCACACAGGCGGGGCCGGGGATTGAACCCGGAGCTGAGAGGCAGACGCTCTAACCAGTCGCCCACCGTGCCGCCTTCATTGAACTATTTATTTCTAACCATGAATATGAATATTAATCAGAATAACGTGTTAAGACAAGCGGTGGCACATCCAACAAATGCTTGCAAATCGGAAACTTGGGCTGTTGTTCACCTTTAAACATTTTTCTGTCTAAAGGCCAAAGCACACACAAGTGCATTTTTCAGTTGTTAGCTATTTGAATACGTAATTGCTTAAAATCCGAAAAACGCTAGTTAGCTCTTAAACATGACCCGTTAAGGTGATTCCCCCCCCACCTTTCTTTTTAGTATGAGCACTCATTCATTCATTTTCCATACCACTTATCATCACTCAGGCGGCGGGCATGCTGGAGCCCATCCCAGCAGACTGGGCGAGAGGCGGGGTACACCCTGAACTGGTCGCCAGCCAATCGCAGGGCAAATATAAACAAACAACCATTCGCACCCACATTCACACCTACGGGCAAGTTACAGTCTTCAATTAACCTACCACGCATGTTTTGGGGATGTTTTGTACCTGGAGAAAACCCACGCAGGCACGGGGTGAACATGCAAACTCCACACAGGCGAGGCCGGATTTGAAGCCGGGTCCTCAGAACTGTGATGCAGATGTGCTAACCAGTCGACCACCTCTAGTACGAGGAATATGAAAGGTAAAGAAATAAATGGGAAACTATTTTGCATGCAGAGCTTTTTTTTTTTTTCATTGTGCAAAGTTATCAAAATGGGTCATATATAACTGACAGTATAAATTAATTTTTACATTTGTAATTAAGTACATTTCAAAGTCTAAACTTTTTCTTTTACTTGAGTACAAGAGTTGAATCAGTACTTCTACGTTTTTTTTGTTTTTTTTTTTTGTTTTTAAAGATCGAGAAAGAGTAAGTACTTAAGAGTAGCCGCCTCTGCTTAAGCAAACAATTGAGTTCCATTGAACATTTGGTAAATCTGCACAATCTAATGAGGTTAATACACACCGTTTTGTATGAGTTTTGTACCGTATTGTGTGCAGGTGTACCTAATGAAGTGTCTGGTGATAAAAGCTGAAAACGTACCACACCACAATGAGTGATCAGCACACCAGGAGATGAAGTCACATCTGTTTTCATGGCTGGGATGATTCCTAAGAAAGTTAGAGATGACAGTGAGTTGTCTTCATGTTTTGGACAACAACATAAAACATCTAAAGGCTGCTGCGTTTAAAACTAAATTTATTAAGGAATTAATAAAGTTAGACGCGTTTGAATAGAGCGTGCATGTGAGAGCGGAGGGGCTGTGGCGAGTCTCTCCACGTGCCCGCGTGAGCTGCTCATCCACGAGTGAGAGTCACGTTTATCAGACATAAAAGTTACAGAAGTTGCACCAGAATGTGAGGTGCCGTAACAGCAAGAAAAAAAGGCACCACTGAATATTTCCCCTGCTACCCCTCACTCATACACACAAACACAATTTTACAGTCATTCAAACGATTAGAAACCTTTTTAACATGCTCTCGCACGTATTTCAGAGCTACGCTTGAATGCACCATATGCCGGCTCGCACATGAACAATCAAATCAAATGTTGGATGAAAAGCCATGTAGGTTAAGTAAGTCTTTCACATGTTAATATAGTCAATGTATGATAAATTAATAGGTCATGTTAACGTTAGAAGGGATAATGAGGAGTGAGTCGGTCATTGTGAAAAGTCGACCGGCAAGGATATGTCTGTGTAACTCGGTTGTCCACTCCAGTCTTTCCAAATCAAGTTAGCATATTGATACACTACTGTATGTGTCATGAAGTCAAATCGGAGCCCTGAGGAAATACTGATATTGTTACCTACAGTATATTCGCCTGGTTGCTAACTATTTAAATGTAATAAACAAAACCACTCACTGCTTTGTACATATTTATGGAACATAGGAAAATCATTTATCCTAGCCTCATATGTTGACCGGAGTTTTGATTTAAGGTTAAGGCCCATTTATCCCTCTCGCTTGCAGTTAGCAAACTAACGATGGTGTGTCGAATTTACATGCCATTTTTTGGGCCTGCTTAGTGCCACTTTAAAACACAAAGGTAACTTGTTTGCTTTGACAGAGGACTAAGGAAATCATAAAGTAGTCCAATTTGACTAAAAAGCTGAGGATTTCAAATCTGAATTTAAATTTAAAAAGTGGTTTAATGCCTTGTAACTTCCGTTCCATCTTTGTGTCATTGGACAGTTAATTATCTGGCCAGCTGTGATTTAACGTCATTGAATTTTAACTCAATCGATGTTGTGCAATTTTCTTTTTATGATAATGGTTTGGTAAATTCAGTCAAGATCAGGAGTGTTATAAATGTATTATTGTCGTGTTATGAATGTATTATTGAGCTATTTTATTTATTGCCCTGCAGAAGGTGCATAATTAACGTGTCTAACTTAACACTGTAAAAAAGTAATTGAGGGAAGAGAACCAATGCGATGCCGTGGATGGAGAATCTGATATGGGCCATCTTCTAAAATCAATTTCTCAATTGTGTTTCATTGAAAACAAAAACAGTTCTAGAGAATAAATCCACTACAGAGCTCAAGTCATGACATGGGAATTTTATTTTGGCCACTATAGTTGTGACATGCACACAAAATGAGTGTAATTTGCGGACAAAATACTAATTGGTAAGTTTATCATCCCAATTAACAAGTAAGTAAATGGGTGCGTACCTTTGCTAGGAACTCTTTTCTTATTCTGTTTTCATGAATAGGCTGCTCTGCTAAGGCGTTTCAAATTTTTGTTCTCTGTGCCCCCCTTTTAACTTTGAGCACCTGCCCCTCCAAAGGTCTCTGCATGCCCCTGGTTCTGAAACTGATTCCCATGGCATTTAGGTGTTCACATTATTTTAGTTTATTTGACATTCGAATTTAAATGTACTGTTGTTGTGAAAACTCTCTCCCCGGACCCAAAAAGTTTGAGAATCCCTGGTTTAAACAGTTAACTTTGCATCCAGACCTGTGATGAAGAGCTGCTGGGGAGCAACCGGGTTGGCCGGGGTAATCTTCTTCAAATCTCGTTTTTTGTTGCCGTTGGCTGGCTGGAGGTGTCGAGGGCGGGCGAAGGTGTGAGGAGGCGGCGACTGGGGTGCAGGCGTGGCAAGCAGCGGAACTAAGGACGGTAACCGGGGTGGAGGCGGCGGGGGATGTGTGCACGTGGAACCAGCAGCCACCCCTGAGGAGGGCGACATCGCGGCGGTCTCACCCAAAGCTGTCCTGGGCTCCAAGGAGGAGGGGTCCATGGTTGCCACCGCCGCCGGGAGGCACTCGGATACCAGAGAATTGCGGGAGGAGACGGTGCCGTGGTTGCCGAGCGCCGCCTGCCGCGGATAAGGAGGCGTGTAGTTGTCCACAATGGCAGCAGCACTAGTCCCACTGGTTATGGGAGAAGGCTGTCTGTCTGCGAGCTGCATGGATGACATTAATTGGCCCTGGTGGCAAAACACATGTGCAGTGGTACCTTGATTTACGAGTTTCATTCATGACTATGTTTGTACCTCAATTTACTCGTACATTGGTGGCTTAAGATAAGAGTTTAATTTGCTCCATCACCCACGTTCGTAACTCAAAACACTATCTCAAATCATCTTTCCCCATTGTAATGAATGGCAATGAAAAATGAAAAATAGCACTAAATAATATTGTACCTCATAAAAACATACAGTAATGAAATAATTAAATATAATCTTTTCAATGGACATTGTGCTGCTCCTTCTTGTGTGCGCGCCTTGGCCACCTGGGAGCAGTACAATACCAACACACAAAGAGGAGTTTCATAACTGACTACAGTATGCTACAGTAGTATCAAGTCATTTTTCGCAAAGGATAAATAATATATTCATGCATTCATTTTCCGTACCGCTTATCCTCACTAGGGTCACAGGCATGCTGGAGCCTATCCCAGTTATCTTTGGGCGAGAGGCGGGGTACACCCTGAACTAGTCACCAGCCAATCGCAGGGCACATAAACTTACAAACCTTTGCACTCACATTCACACCTACAGGCAATTTAGAGTCTTCAATCAACCTACAATGCATGTTTTGGGATGTGGGAGGAAACCGGAGTACCCGGAGAAAACCCACGCAGGCACGGGGAGACCATGGAAGCTCCACAAAGGGGAGGCCAGATTTGAACCCGGGTCCTCAGAACTGAGAGGTTGATGTGCCAACCAGTCTTCCACCGTGGGGCCATAAAGAATATATGCCTGTGTGTATTGCAATAATGTCTTTCAACATGTGTTGCTCCACCGCTTGTGTTCAAATATCTGTTGCTTAAAGCGTTTTTACACCTCAACAACGATGCTAATTGTTAAACCTTTTATGTCTTTTTTTCCGTTTGTTGTTAGGATTAAGCTAAACTGACTATTAAGGCAAAGCTACAGCATGTGGTTGTTTTAGACACACATAATTCTTTTTATGTTTAGTTTGACAGCAACCATCAGCTGGGATTGCAATGAACAGCATGAAGACCCTTTCTCGAAGAACTGTTTACTAGCTGCTTAACTGCTGGTTGTTAGTTGAGTTCACTTTCACCATACAGCATTCGCATCTCAAATTTTTGCTCGAGTCAAAGCAAAATAAACAAATCTGACAAACAACTTGAAATAATCATAAAAAAATAAAATTAAAATAAAAAACAACTCAGAAGTTGGTCACTTGTACCTTAAGGCACAACTGTTTGTTTGTTTGTTTTTTTACTTTACCTAGGTGGCGGTGTATTTGAAGCTACTGGTACCTCAAATTTTGGCTTATAACAACACACAAAGCATAAAAGCAAAGAATCAACCAAGACTCGTAATTCAGAAAACGCTGAAGTTGGGGCACTTGTAAGTCAAGGTACAACTATAGTCCTTTACTCTCTGAGCTTTCGCTTATTACCTCTGCCAGGGAGGTTTATCTGTGCAAAGTTGTTCGTGTGCATATACTGTAAACCATGATCATCTTAAGCCTATGCACACTAGGCCATTCAAACCATGCTTAAATCCACTTAGCACTTGTGTGAGTACTCTGACATGTATTCAAGATCAGTAGACTTCCCCTCGAAGTGGGCTATGGCTAGTGCTGGGCGGTATGGCCGAAATGTGATATCACAATTTTTTGCCTCATGTCAATATTCAATATGACTTGAAATATATCGTATTAAAGTATATAAATGTAGAAAATTGAACCAGAGCAAAGTGATTTACATCATAAACCAGAACATTTATTTAACAAATATAAACATTACAACGAAAATACACTATATTTCCAATAATATTCACTCACCAGCCTTGACTCAGATATGATTTTCAGTGATATTCTAAATTCATATGGTTTAATATAATGTTGGTCTACCCTTTGCAGCTGTAACAACTTCAACTCTTATGGGAGGCTTTCAACAAGGTTTAGGAGTGACATCATGGGAATTTTTGCCCATTCTTCCAAGGAGTATATTTGTGAGGTCACACACTGATGTTGGACGAGAAGGCCTCGCTCGCTGTCCACTCGAAACCAACCCAAAGGCATTCTATCGGGTTGAGGGCAGGAGTTTATAGAGCTTGCTTAGGTTAGGTAATCCCCAAACTGTTTGACTGTCCAAAATCTCTTGGTAAGCATTCAGAGTTCCTTTCACTGGAGCTCATATTAATATTATGGACATTGCCAACTTTGTGGGAACAGTTTGGAGATGGCCCCTTCCTGTTCCAACATGACTGTGTATCTGTGTGCAAATCAAGGTTCATAAAGACATGGATGAGGGAGTTTGATGTGGATGAACTTGACTGGCCTCCACAATCCTGCACAACACCTATACAAACCCTCTACAACACTTTTGGATGAATGAGAGCGGAGACTGAGAGCCAGGCCTTCTCGTACAACATGAGTGTGTAACCTCACAAATACGCTTCTGGAAAAATGGTCATGAATTCCCATAAACCTTGTGGTAAACCTTCCCGGAAGAGTTGAAGCTGTTATAACGGCAGAGGGTGGACTGATGTCATATGAAACCCTATGAATTAAGAATAAAGTACCTTTAAATCCTTGCCAATCATCTCGCACATCATTTTCAGCTCCTAGTCTTTCAGGTAGTGAACAATGACATTCAAATACAGTTGCATTGTGCGACTAGTACCCCAGAGGTCGGAGGAAAGAGTTTTAAAACCGACACACTTGCCAGAACTTTCTCCTTGGCATTATTGTGAAGTTTAGGCAATATTTCTTACTGGGGAACTCATATCTGGGATCCAAAGTTTTCATCACGTTTCTGAATCCATCTTTTTCCACTGAATCATGTCTTTGGCGAAACAGAATGAGATTGCTGATTTTACCTCTCTCAATTTGGTGCTCATCCTCTCAAAACGAGAAGAGTTGAACATAGATCGTGTTAGTGTATTTGTTTTGGTGCGGTTACAGGAGCAACACAGGGAGTTTCGGCGCTCTTCAGCGATATATTGCCCAGCACTAGCTATGACCCGCACGATTTATCATGCACACATACAACTGCTGTAATGTCATAGTTTCATGGCAGTTACTCATGATAACTGGCACCTCGAACAATATAATAATACAAAAGAAAGAATAGAAAGAGCTAGAAATAATCCACAGTCCAAACAATCCACAGAACGCTCTGTCACATGCATGCGCGTAATCCACTATCATAGAATTATCGAACACTCCTGTAGCCAGTTATTCATATTAACTGCCACCTTGCACAACAGATATAATTCTCGGTCATATTTCGAGTACGCCCTTAACGTTCACATAACGCTTATTTATATCTCTACATTTCAAGGGATGTGGTTGAGTAGACTGGTCGTGTGCCATCATTCAGTTTAGTAAAATTACTATGTTACGTGGATTTGTGTCACTACTTGTAAAGGACAGAACAGGAGGCAAGAAGATGGTGGGTGGGGGGGGACAAAGTCTTACACTTCCCGTCTGAGGTGGTGGTGTGTTAAAGTAGCTGCGCTCCGTTTTTACCTGCGACGGAGAGCTGCTGCTGGGCAGTGGGGTGACTGATGGCGCGGTGGGGGAAACGGGGAGGAAGACGGGCAGACGGAGGCTGTGAAATAAGTCTGAAAACAAGAGTCTCTATGTTAGCAAGTGGTTAGTAAAATTAAATCAAATGAAATAAAAAGACTTAATAAATCATCATCATCTACTCTCTGGGTTACTAGGTTAAGGAAACTAGTGCGCGATTCCTAAGTGTGCACAATTAGTGTGTGTTTATGAGGGAGTGTGCAGGACTCAGTCCATTCTATTCCTTCAATAGCACCACACCCCTGGACAACAAAAGTCACATTTTCCAAAGGAACACTCGCCTTATACATTAACCCCCTCAATTGTTTTGTTACACCAATGTGACCCACTGCACATTTAACCATAAAAAAAAAAAAAAAAAAAAAACTACAACTACCTTTTATCCATAAAAGTAGATTTTATGAATATTGAAAAGTGCATTGATTGTCCTCATGATGCAGGTCGAATTGATCCGTTTTAAATTTTGAAAGAAAGAAAGAAAAAGAAGGAAAGAAAGAAAAAGATAAAAAAGGATTCAAATTTGTTGGCCTTTTTTTCTTGTCCTATCCTTTGATATTTGTGGAATCATAACCAAATAACCAATTCAGGAGTTTTTGTGCTCTCTGGAACATCCCAAAATGCCACAAGATGGTGTCAAGGAAGTATGTTGAAGTGATGCATCTTGACTGAGATCTTTGTATGGGTTGACAGTGAAAATTGCGACGGGTTTTTGCCAAATGTGGATCTACTACAGTACATGCGCACTTCTGGTGTGTGTGTGTGTGTGTGTGTGTGTGTGTATAGGAGGCCTGGCGTATGTCAAGGGGACCCTAAAGTAATTAGCAGGTCCCCTCGAAATCTTGTTTTACAGTCATCAAAGTCCTTTTCTTCACTTTAACTGACAGAGCAACCAAAAGGTAGGGAGATCCTCTCCCCAATAGGAACAATTGCCGGGACACGGGCGCCACCCACTGGCATTTAAGAGTTACTGCAATGTGGACTTCCATTCAGGGTTTTCTTTAACTGAAGATAAAATGTCTGTTTTGATATTTGACGAACTCTGCAGAAATATTCCAAATGTATGCCTTGATGTCTGTGTCAGTGTGTCAACTTTACAGGTGCAGCTGTGAGATTTTGAGACAGTTTGTCTTGATTTGAAGCCAAACAGCATGAAGTGTTGCATTGAACCATAAGCAGTTGATTTGCCAAGACTAAAGTTTACACAATCATTCTATATGCTTGATCTATGTGTAAGAGTACAAATTTGGAAGTGTTTTAGATTAATATATGATTTTTAAACTCATTCTATGAGTCAAAATTGTAGACTTAATTCAACCTGATGGGTGTGGTCTTCCTCCAGCTTCTCCGTCCCTTAGACACGACCCCTGGATATTTAGCCTTTGGCTCCCGCCTCTTTTGTCTCTTGTGTCTTGCCTCTTGTGCCTGGCTCCCTCTCATCTTGCTCTAGGTGACCTCGGCACGGCTCGGGCATTCCAGATACCAGATACACTCCCAGCCAAACACGACTTATCTGAACTTGCTAGCGGTTCCCGAAAACAGGCAGGAAGAGAGACGGTCATATTCTCCCAACGAAGCGTGATGAACAACTTCTGTTTTTCTACTCCAACCTGATTTTGTTGTATTTTTCTGCAAACCTTTTCTTCTTCAACCAAACCTGCTTTGTTTTCCTCCTGAGATGCGTGGAGAAAAGACCATCCCCAAAGACCAACGAACCTACGGTCGTGAGTACCACAACAAGCATTGCTAGGATGTACAATATGAATGCCTATACATTTGGGGAAAATACTAGCTTCCCACAAAATACCACCTTTGCCTTCTATCGCTCTGACTCAACGCATTAAATGCTCACATTTTCAACTTTAGCCCCACATCACACAATGTCCTATTTCCCTTTTCGTTTATCCTTAGTGTTATTTTCTCTCTGTAGTTAGACCCCTCTGCGTGATTCCCTATAGATCCCTCGTAGATTCCATTAAATATTCTATAAAATTCAACTCTATCTAGCTATCTTCGGGCAGGAGGCGGTGTAGACCCTGAACTGGTTGCCAGCCAATCGCAGGGCACACATAAACAACCATTTGCATTCACACCTACGGATAATTTAGAGTCTTCAATTAACCTACCCTGCATGTTTTTGGGATGTGGGAGGAAACCGGAGTGCCCAGAGAAAACCCACGCAGGCACGGGGAGAACATGCAAACTCCACACAGGTTGGGCCAGGGATTGAACCCCCGACCTCAGAACTGTTGAGGGAGACGCGCCAACCAGTCGGCCACCGTGCCCCCCCCCCCCCCCCCCTCTCTCTCTCTCTCTCTCTCTCTCTCTCTCTCTCTCTCTCTCTCTCTCTCTCTCTCTCTCTATTATATATATATATATATATATACACACACACACACACACACATACACACAGGGTGATTGAAAAGTAACGCCCTATTTTAAAATACTTATAATTTATTCATATGTTGTAATATTTTTCTACATTTTTTTGGTGTATGTTCCATGATTAAAGGAGCAAGTCTAGTCTACCAAACCAACGACTTTGGAAGAACTTGAAGGGCGAATAAGAAAAGTTATGTCTTCCATACCACTTCCATAGAGTTCCTTGTAAAATCAGTTCATGCGGTTCCCAGGCGGCTTGAGAAACTGGTGGCTAATGCTGGCGCCCATATCGAATTTGAAATAAAACTCCATGCAATACACTTTCTTCTCATGTTCATTTCTTGTAAGAATTGTAGCTCAGAAATAAATTACAAGTACTTAAAAATAGGGAGTTACTTTTCAATCACCCGGTATATACACACTAGGCTTTACACGATCAGGATTTTTGGGGCCGATCACCGATCAGCAAGTTTAAAAAAACAATAACCGAGCACCGATCCGATCACATGATGGAGGAATGTGTCTATTTAAGTGACCTGTTCATTTACTGTATATACTTGTGTATTTTTGTTCCTCTATTTATGCCAGTGAGGCATAGTGACAGACAGAACAAATTAATGGTCTTCTATTAGATGGCAGGAACTAAATACAGTAATTAATGTATCCACGTTTTGTGACATTTTTGTTTGTTGGTGTGCCGTGAGATTTTTCAATTGGAAAATATGTTCCTTGGCTCAATAAAGGTTGGAAATCACTGCTCTAGTCAGATCGTGTATTCTAATCAGTCAGGTCAAACCAACATTACAACATGACAGAAATAATGGGTGCTAACTTACTGTAATTAAATTACTTTATTTTTAATTAAATTACTTCACCCACACCCGAAACTTTAGAGCATGATTTGACAGAACGGCGGCTTGTTTACATACAACCTTTGTGCTACCACTAGCTTGCTAGGCTACATAACGTTCTGTTGCTTGCTTGCGAGCCGTATTGTATTAAAAGTACGGGAACATACCTCAAGCAAGCCTTAAATGAACAACCTCTCCTCTCCTGAGCACACGTGACCACCAACACACGTTTCCCCCCCATTTTGTTCTAACAAACACACGGCGCGATCCATTATTGTTGTCGTCGCCATGGTAACGAGTGTATCCGGTTGCGTTTGAATTGACAAGATGGAAGCTTAGTGATCGGAAAAAACGGGATGCGGTGGTATCGGAAGATTTTATTGCAATACTCTGACATAGTGCAATCGTAAAAGAGCAAATTTGTCTTTTAGTCTGATCCGGTCACGACGTGTTGTCTGATTCAGACGTGTTGTCTGTTCTACACCGCCGACATGTTTTTTTGTTTGTTTGTTTTTAAATAACTTTATTGGCCATCAGATATTTACAGGACAACACTAAAAGACACGCGACAAGGCTAAAAATAAACTAGCTTTTGGATTCAAATATACTGTGCACGATGGCGACGCGGAGTAAATATCTTTTGCAGAGCCGATCAATCGGCGAATTATGACATTAAACCCCATCAGCATAAAATGCTAATTATCGGCCGATACCGATCGGTGTAAAGTCTAATACATACACTCACACACACACATACATATATATATATATATATATATATATATATATATATATATATATACACACACACACACACACACATATACATATATATATATATATATATATATATATATATATATATACACACACACACACACACACACATATACATATATATATATATATATATATATATATATATATATATATATATATATACACACACACACACACACACACACACACACACACACACACACACACATATATATATATACACACACACAGGCGGCACGGTGAACGACTGGTTAGAGCGTCTGCCTCACAGTTCTGAGGAGCAGGGTTCAATCCCTGGTCCCACCTGTGTGGAGTTTGCATGTTCTCCCCGTGCCTGCGTGGGTTTTCTCCGGGCACTCCGGTTTCCTCCCACATCCCAAAATGCAGCATGGTAGGTTAATTGACAACTCTAAATTGCCCGTAGGTGTGAATGTGAGTGCGAATGGTTGTTTGTTTGTATGTGCCCTGCGATTGGCTGGCAACCAATTCAGGGTGTATCCCGCCTCCTGCCCGATGACAGCTGTGATAGGCTCCAGCACGCCCGCCACCCTAGTGAGGAGAAGCGGCTCCGAAAATGGATGTATGGATATACACACACACACACAGTCCGTACGGAAAGTATTCAGACCCCCTTAAATTTTCACTCTTTGTTATATTGCAGCTATTTGCTAAGATCATTTAAGTTCAGTTTTTTCCCTCAATGTACACACAGCACCCCATGTTGACGGAAAAAAACGGAATTGTTGAAATTTTTGCAGCTTTCTTCAAAAGAAAAATTTAAAAATCACACAACCATAAGTATTCAGACCCCTTGCTGTGACACTCATATATTTAACCCGGGTGCTGTCCATTTCTTCTGATCATCCTTGAGATGGTTCTACACCTTCATTGGAATCCAGCTGTGTTTGATGATACTGATTGGACTTGATTAGGAAAGCCACACACCTGTCTATATAAGACCTTACAGCTCACAGTGCATGTCAGCGCAAATGAGAATCAAGAGGTCAGAGACAGAATTGTGGCAAAGCACAGAACTGGTGAAGGTTAGAAAAAAAATTCTGCTGCACTTAAGGTTCCTAAGAGCACAGTGGCCTCCATAATCCTTAAATGGAAGACATTTGGAACGACCAGAACCCTTCCGAGAACTGGCCGTCCGGCCAAGCTGAGCAATTGGGGGAGAAGAACCTTGGTGAGAGAGGTAAAGAAGAACCCAAAGATCACTGTGGAAGAGCTCCAGAGATGCAGTCGGGAGATGGGAGAAAGTTCTAGAAAGTCAACCATCACTGCAGACCTCCACCAGTCTGGGCTTTATGGCAGTGGCCCGACGGAAGCCTCTCCTCAGTGTAAATTATGAACTTAAATGATTTTAGCAAATGGCTGCAATATAACAAAGAGAAAAACATTTAAGGGGGTCTGAATACTTTCCGTACCCACTGTATGCATGTGTGTGTGTGTGTATAATTAATTGAAGCTTTAAACCCTACTTGAAAATCCAAAATTAGGATTGAAACCCTAACTTGAAACCCTAACCCTGGCTTCATACCATACTTTGAAACCCTAACCTAGTCTTGAAACCCTAACCCAGAGTTGACACCATCATTTGAAACCCTATAACCTTATCTTGAAACTCTACTGTGAAACCCTAACCCTGTTTTAAAATCTTAATTTGATAGTCTAACTATTGTTTGATACCTAAACCCAGGCTTGTAACCCAACCCAGATTTGAAACTCGAATGTGAACGCCTGAAACCCAAAATTAAAACCTTATAATCTTAGCTTGAACCCCTGTGTTAAAACCCTAATCCTGGTTTGAAGGTTTGAAAGCCTGACCGTACCCCCAGCTGGAAACACTACTTTAAAACTGTCATCCTTCAATTTGAGACTTTATTGAAAACGTTACAAGGGTGTGACAGGATTCCCCTTAAAAATGAGACATCAGCAAACAGTGCGTGCCCGCACGGCTGCTCGCTACCTTGTAGTGGATCAAAAGAGAAGTCCAGGTTGGGCTGTAACTGCATGAGTCCTGGTTGGATCATGTCTGCATTCCCTGCATGAGCTGTGGAAGGCAAACAAGCATTTGGTTAAATACTGTCATGTTGTCCCCATAGCCAAGGTCTTTACACCCTCATTTGAAACCCTAACTTAAAATGCTAAACCTGGTTTGAACGCCTAACACTGGTTGAAACCCTATTATAAAACCTTAACCATGGCAAAAAACAGCTTTGAAATCCTATTTGAAACTCTAACCTTAGCTTGAAACCCAACTTTAAAACCCTAACCCAAACTTGAAACTATAATTTGACACCCTAACTTGACACCCAAACGGTGGCTTGAAACCCTAATTTCAAACCTAGTTTGAATTCGTCCTTTTAAACCTTAATCTTGTTTTAAAACCTTACACCGGGTTTGAAACACTAGTTTGAAACAACAATAACACAATAACATTGGTTTTAGCCCTCAATTTGAAACCCAAACCTCTTCTTGTAAAGTTTATTTGAAACCCGACTTTGAATCTCTAGTCCAGACTTTAAACCCTAACACAAGCTTGAAACCCCATTTTAAACCTTATAACCTTGGCTTGAATCCCTCCTTTGAAACATTAACCCTGTCTAAAACCAGCAGGCTTGAAACCCTAACTTGAAACCTTAACCCTAGTTTGGAATCCTACTTTGAAACACAAAACCAGGCTTCAAACCCTAACTTGAAATCCTAACCCCAGCTTGAAACATGAATTTGAAGCTATAACGCTAGCTTGAAGAAACACTACTTTACAACACAAACCCTTGGTTTAGCCCTTGAGAACCCTAAAAAAAAAAAAATTCTTGAAACCCCAACCTGAAACCTTAAACCTACTTTGAAACACTCACCGTAGCTTTTAAGCCGAATGTGAAACCCTAACCCTGGCTGGAAAACCCAATTTGAAACTTTGAAATCCTAACCCTGGATTGAAACATGAATTTAAAGCCGCAACCCTCGCTTGAAACCCTACTTTAAAATCCTGACAATTATTTGGGACCTTAAACCAGGCTTGAAACCCTAACCTGAAACGTTTACCCTAGTTTAAAACCCTAACCCGAGCTTTAAACCCTACTTTGCAAACTGTAACCCAGGCTTAAAACCCTAACCTTGGCTGGAAAACCCAATTTGAAACATTAATTTGACACACCTGTAATCTTTCTTTGAAACCCTAACCCTGGGTTAAAACATGAATTTAAAGCCATAACCATGGCTTGAAACAATACTTTATAACACTAATCCTGTCTTGAAAACCTAATTTAAAACCCTGACTATTGATTGAAACCCCAAACCAGGCTTAAAACCCATCCTGAAACCTAAACCTTACTCTGAAACCCTAAATGTAGCTTTAAATCCTAACCCTGGCTCTAAAACCCAATTTGAAACCCAACAATCTTTTGTTAAAACCCCAACACTGGCTTTCCACTTAAATTTAAAACCGTAACCCTGGCTTAAACCCCTAATCAAAAACCCTGACTATTATTTGAAACCGTAAACTAGACATAAAGCCCTACTCTGAAAACCTAACCCTGGTTTGAAAACATAATTTGACAGCCTAACCCTTATTTTAGGGATTTAGCCTGGTTTGAAATAATAAAATAAACTAAAATAAAGTGGCCTTCCTCACCAATGTCCTTGGGGTTGGGCCAGGCGGTGGTCTGGTGTGAGACCAAGGTGGAGAAGAGCGTGTCGGACACCTCAGACATTAGCACCTCCATGTCAAAGAGACTCTCCAGCTCCATGGGTACCGGGGCCTGGCTCTCTTCATCCTGACAAAAGCAAGCACGGAGCATGTCTGGAGAGACTTCCCCAAACAGCGCTAACTGCTCCTTGGGCCCCTTTAGGTGTTACAAATGCAAGCACCAAGTCAGTTAATCACACAAGCATGCGGCTTCAGCGCAGCCAAAAAGTTGGGGTGGACAATTACACAATTACATGTACACACGCATGCACACGGACACACAAAACACCAATTGTGAAGCCTTCCTGCTAGAAAGCATCATCACAGCTCAATTCAAATGAAGGTTGAGCGGAATATTGTACTTTGATTCCTACATGTATTGATCAAAACCCAATGTTTACCCTTGTTTGAAACCCTAACCGAGACTTGAAACTCTAATTTGAAACCCTAAATTAAAACTTCTAGACTTGAAAAAACGGTGACTTTGAAAACCTAACCCTTGTTCGGAACCTTAAGGTGAAAGCAAAACCCTGTCTTCAAACCCCAACAATGTCTTGAAACCCTAATCGTTGTTTGAAATCTGAACCCTGGCTTGAAACCCAAAATTTAAACCCTAACGATGGCTGGAAACTCTAAATTCTTGTTTGAAGCCCTAACCCTGGATAAGCCAAAATTTGAAATCCAAACAAGCTTGAAACATTACAGTGGGTACGGAATGTTTTCAGAGCCCCTTAAAATGTTTACTCTTTTTTTATATTGCAGCCCTTTGCTAAAATATTTGTTTTCCACATTAATGTACACACAGCCCCCATATTGACAGAAAAAATACAGAATTGTTGACATTTTTGCAGATTCCTGAAAAAAGAAAAACTGAAATATCACACAGCCATAAGTCTTCAGAACCTTTGTTCAGTATTTAGTTGAAGCACCCTTTTGAGCTAATACAAGCACGAGTCTTTTTGGGAATGATGCAACAAGTTTTTCACACCTGGATTTGGGGATCCTCTGCCATTCCTCCTTGCAGATCCTCTCCAGTTCTGTCAGGTTGGATGGTGAATGTTGGTGGGCAGCCATTTTCAGGTCTTTCCAGAGATGTTCAATTGAGTTTAAGACGGGAGAGGCTTCCATCGGGCCACTCTGCCATAAAGCCCCAACTGGTGGAGGGCTGCAGTGATCGTTGACTTTCTAGAACTTTCTCCCATCTCCTGACTGCATCCCTGGAGCTCAGCCACAGTGATCTTTAGTTTCTTCTTTACCTCTCACCAACGCTCTTCTCCCCCCGATTGCTCAGTTTGGCCGGACGGCCAGCTCTAGGAAGGGTTGTGATTGTCCCAAACGTCTTCCATTTCAGGATTATGGAGGCGACTGTGCTCTTAGGAACCTTAAGTGCAGCAGAAGTTTTTTTGTAACCTTGGCCAGATCTGTGCCTTGCCACAATTCTGTCTCTGAGCTCTTCAGGCAGTTCCTTTGACCTCATGATTCTCATTTGCTCTGACATGCACTGTGAGCTGTAAGATCTTATATAGACAGGTGTGTGGCTTTCCTAATCAAGTCCAATCAGTATAATCAAACACTTGACTCCAATGAAGGTGTAGAAACATCTCAAGGATGATCAGAAGAAATGGACAGCACCAGAGTTAAATATATGAGTGTCACAGCAAAGGGTCTGAATACTTATGGTTGTGGAATATTTCAGTTTTTCTTTTTTAATAAATCAGCAAAAATTTCAACAATTACGTTTTTTTCTGTCAATATGGGGTGCTGTGTGTACATTAATGAGGAAAAAAAAAGATTTTAACAAATGGGGATAAGCGGAATGGAAGATGAATGAATGAATGATTTTAACAAATGGCTGCAATATAACAAAGAGTACAAAATTTAAGGGGGTCTGAAAAATGTCCGTACCCACTGTATATTGAAACCCTAACCTTGGCTTGAAACCTTAATTGGTAACCCTATCCTTTGTTTAGAATTGCTTAACAAACAAACTCTCCTTAGTAATTGATGGAAAAAAGTGGACATAAAAACTCTCTCTACGCACCCCTGTTCAAATGCCAGAATTTTGTCAAACACAAATGTAAATCTTAATTGTTTATTTTCACTTCCCTTCTCAAAAAGATCTTATTTTTTTTCAACTGAATTTTACAAGTTCCATCCATTTTCAACACCGCTTATCTTGGTTAGGGTCGCAGGGCACTGGAGCCTATCCCAGCTGACTTCGGGCGAAACGCAGACTACACCCTGAACTGCTCGCCAGTCAGTCATAGGGCACATATAGACATGGACAACCAGTCGCACTCACATTCACACCGTCACTGAGTGGGAACTGAACCCACGCTGCCCGCACCAAAGTCCGGCGAGTGTACCACTACACCATCAGTGACTAATTTTACAAGTTCTAGGTCCCATTAGTGATGGAAAAAAGTTCTGAAATGATTTATCTTGGACTCATTTTTTTATATCATAAAGACTTGGCATTTGAATAGTGGTTGTAGACTTTTTATATCCACTGTATATGAAGCAACATCATCATTATTTTTTTCTTTTTACTTTTACTTGAAGTCATCAAAGGCCCAACCCTAGTTTGAATGATCAAAAAGGTGTTAAAATCTTCTTGGTGCATTAAGGTGAAGGTGACAAAAGCTGCATGCGTGATTTATTGTTTTTTTTCTTTCAGACTTTGCATACCTTGAGCAAACTCGACAGATCGTCATCCTTGTGCTTCTGCAACTGAAGAGACAGTCAGTAAGAAGGATGATACTGTATGAGCAATCAAAACAAGCGAATGGAACTCAAACTCAACTCTTTTCTTGAAGTAGGCCCTCCACTTGTGGTATTCTCGAATGACAATTTCTATTCTTCTCTTCCAGCACTTGCCCTCGGTGGTGATCATCTGGGAGTCAAAACACATGACATGAAGTTATTAAATTTACTATCAGTTTTAATTTTGTTTTAAACATTCACCTCTGAGGTACGATGCGCTTCCAGGTCAATGTTTCCATCCAGAGGGGTCACAAAATGGCAAACAGGATTCCGTCTTCTCTCCACATCTGCGGGTGACAAAAGTTCACCTTTAGTCACTCAAACTTGTAAAAACCAAAGTATTGGTAGACAGCATTGAAGTCTTACACTGCATGTACCAGGCCCTCCAGATGGCGTTGTTGAGGCGGATCTTGTCCCTCCAGAGCAGCTTCAGACCCCTGAAGTTTTTCCATTTGGGAGACACCAGCTTACCACTGAGGAAACAATTGAATTTTCCTTTCAGTTTAAATTTAACTCATTCACTGCAGTCGACTTTTATATTTGTCAACTAGAAGTCAACTGTTTACTACCACGACGCATATATTCGTCAAGTATGATTTCAATGAGTAGGTGTGGAAGAGGGACCCGCCCAGCTTGTCTGTGAAATTCAGGTTTGGAAAACATAGTAATGACAAACAGATCCCTGTTGATGGCAGCATTGTATCGTTTTAGATTTGCGATCAGCGCAGCTTTTGAGTTGAAGACGAAGATTAGAGGGTGACTCTCGACTTACCATGTCGATTATGAGGGTGAAAAATGCCAACATGGTATAAACAGAGTATGTGTCAAGGTAGCTAGTCGAAAGTGCGTGTCGCGATTGTGAGGAAAGATGATGCAGTTCATGGAGTGAATGAGGAATGCAATGTAAAAAAGCCATTGACATTAACATTAAACTTACTGTATTTTCACGACCATAGGGCGCACTTAAAAGTCTTACATTTTCTCCAAAATGGACGGGGCGCCTTATAATGCGGCGCGCTTTATGTGTGCACAGAGTTCCAAAATCTGTAAATGTTGTGTGACTTTGATGAGCGCTCCGCTTGACTGACTGGGAGCATTTCCTGCCGACACGCTGCTTATATAGAGGAAGGCGGGCGTGACAGAGGACGCTAAAGACACGCCCCCAGTAGGTATATAGTTCTGGTATGTGCATCGGCTTGGCAAAGGACCCCCGAAAATGGCATCTAGGAAGAGACACGCTTACGAAGCACAGTTTAAACTGCAAGGCATTAGTTACGCGGAGGAACATGGAAATCGAGCAGCCGCGAGAGAATTCAAGATCAACGAATCCATGGTTTGCAGGTGGAGGAAGCAGGAATACGAGCTTCGCCAAGTCAAGAAGACGAAGCTGAGTTTCCACGGAAAAAAAAGAAAAACAAAACACGGAAACAAGGCGTCTCTCCAAATTGAATTAACGCTGTAATGCAGCAGTGTCAAACTCATTTTTGTCACGGGCCACATCATCGTGATGGTTTCGCTCAGAGGGCCATTATGATTGTGAACCCATATAAATGTATAATCGCATCATATTATTACACATACAGTACATGACAAATTGATGCATTACTAGTTTTGAAATCAGAAGCCAGTAATCATTGTTAAACTATTATTCAATTTATTTTAAAAAGGGAATTGGTACCAAAACGAAGTTGTCACACATGATTTACTTTCGCAGGCCAAATAAAATGTGGTGGGCCGGATCTGGACCGTGGGCCTTGAATTTGACACCTGTGGCGTAACGAAAGCTTGTCGAATATGTGGAGCATGGTTCAACTAAATAAATTACAACAGCAATATGCTTGCTTGCTCGTGCTTTCCTCCTCTATTATTAGTCATGACAGCGAGTCCAAGCCGGTTCCAAAAGTCAGAGGGAATCCTCGTCTGAGTAGACTACCGTCCAGAAATAGAAACATCTTCATATCTGGCTGCCAGTCACCTTTAGAG
Source organism: Phyllopteryx taeniolatus (assembly GCF_024500385.1). Taxonomy (NCBI): domain Eukaryota; kingdom Metazoa; phylum Chordata; class Actinopteri; order Syngnathiformes; family Syngnathidae; genus Phyllopteryx; species Phyllopteryx taeniolatus. The sequence goes on along the minus strand of NC_084504.1, from coordinate 12,593,069 downwards.
AACACCCTGCCACACTAACTACACAACTTTTATTTGTCCTTTTTTGTAATGGAAAATTCATCACAGTAGGAATTGTGAAAAAATATGTGGAAATGTAATAATTAAAACATACCAAGTTCCTGCATGAGCTACAGCCACACGTCTACTCTGTAAACAACAGCACTGTGGCTTAGCCTCTAACAAGCCAAAATCATGGCTAGCGTTGTGCATGTGGCAGTACGTCAAAGTATGTTCGTTACAGTACGAATTCTGGGTTAGGTTTTAAAGTTAGGATTTCAAATCAGGGTTTCAAGATTAGGGATTTAAACTTGGGTTAAGGTTTTTCAAATGTCAACGTCACTGATGCTGTAGTGGTACACTCGGCTGACTTTAAAAAAAAAATTAAAAATATTCTTTCGACCAATAAATTGCCTTTTTTTTTGGGTGCCTCATCAAGCCCCAATTACTGTTTGACAATTTCTAGGATGAAAAAGGGGGTGCTTGTTGATTGCTGATGGCAGCTTTAAGTATTATTCTTTTGATAGATTAATTGACTTTTTGGATGGGCCTCAACGTGCCTGAAAAACTCATGGACAATGCTTTTGAGGATGCAAAAAGGAGTGTCTGTTCATCAATGCTAGCAACTTTAAATTATTACTCTTTTGACAAATTCATCGCCTTTCAGAGCTCAAAACTAACTTTTTGCACTGGTGCACCTAACTTTTTTTCTTGCGTGGGTGCACCAGCACAAATGCTAGCTGCAAGCAAACTTTCGACCGCATCACATTTAACGCCGCACTTTTACAAGTTCACTCTTTTTGTTAAATAGCTGCCTGTCTTTCGAGTTAATATTGACTCGTAAATGCTTAACTAACAATCTGTTCAACATAAACGTCTTTATTTTAAGCACAATTCCAGAAGACAGGTAACTTACTGAAAAGTGTTGGTGCTTGAAATGCTCCGTGTCAAAGCGTTGGTTGGGATTCAAAATAAATGTGCGTGCCCGCTGATCCACAAACGCACCTCCAACAATTCACAAGCGAAATTGAATATTTACAAATGATAAGTCATGATAAATGCACACACAACATTAAAAAACACGTGTAAATTGCAGATATATTTGTGAATTTGAAAAACACGTGCAAATAATTTGTGGATTAGAAAAACATGTAAATCGCGGATATATTTGTGGATTTGAAAAACAAGTGTGAATCGCGGATGTATTTGTGGATTTGAAAAACACACGCTAATAATTTTGAGACATCTCTCTACCCATATGGGTATAGCATTGGCTATTGTTAACAGGGCACTTGCATACATGTGGACTTGTGTGTCGCTTCTCACTTGTTATGAACACACAGAGCCAAACAATCTTAAATCCTCTACAAATGCTATCTTCCACCGACTGTAGCGTAAGCTTAACTTCTCAGAATCAGCATCATCTTTATTTGCCAAGTATTTCAAAAACACACAAGGAATTTGTCTCCGGTAGTTGGAGCCGCTCTAGTACGACAACAGACAGTTAATTGACAGAGAATACTCTGCAGCCACTATGACGTTACCACCCACAAAACCAAAAAATGCTTAAAATACCCAAATGTAACAGATTAACCCTTTATAGAGCACTCATTAAAATACTTGCAAATTCAAAATTTCAACCCCGGAGTGTTGTTGGCGCACATAACATTTTATTTTTGGGACATTTACATTTTTTTAACGTAGAAAATATTATTATTATCATTTTTAAGTGGCTATTAATAGTACCTTACCCGTTAGTGGAGTAAAACAACAACAAAATATCACCACCACCATTAGAATAACATTGTCATAATAACGCGAGTCAGATTTCTCAGCAGCCTGAATTGCTTTGATGACATGGGGTTGGCAACTTGAGAAACCCTGGTATCCAATAGTTTAGTCATCTTCGACTTAAATCACCTTAAAGCTAAGGATGGTCACAAAAAGTTATTATTACACTTTCATTGGTCGTAAAAGTGGTGTTGATTAGCTGCATGCAAGTTTGTTTGGCTATACGCCTGCTGACTTTAGTGCTACAGCAGGTTGTATGCGCTTTCTCTTGGCATTGTCATTTGTGCTGGGAAAGCCCAGGTTGTGGTCCGGTTGGACAAAAAAAAAAAAATCTGGGTCTGCCAAATCATCATCTTCCTCGTCGACATCACTGCTGATAGCAGGGTGAACTGGCATAACAGCAGTCCTCCACCTTTTAACCCAAAAACATTCAAGCAGATAGCTGATAAAAATAAGATTATAGATTCAAGTTCATTGTAAACAATTATAAATTACATGTAAAAAAATGCCCTCACGGGAACAATAGTGTACATTTACCTATAGGTATAGATGTGTAATATATGAAATAATACAGAATGTCTGAATGAGTGTCTATTGCTAGTTATGTACTGTATGCTGGCTGTGAATTGGCTCTGACTAAGACTAATAAAACAAAGCTTATGCAATAAAACCTTGAAAAAGGTTTTAAGGTCATATAACAAACAAAAATCAAGTTCGATTCCTTTATTTGTACAGAAAATGTGTAAGTAATCAATAAGGCGTATGACTACAAACAGACATTTCTAGTCTCTCAGTCATTTGAGCATACGGTCGCCTCCATTTTTCGTTGTTAAATTTCACTCATTTTAATTACTCCAAGGTAAACAGCACTAACACAATAACTTTGCATAACTATTCTGCAATAAAATATGTAAGAGTTGTCAACTTACCATGATTATTTTGGAAGTTACAACCGTAAATGCGGATGTAATTCCTGCTGTTGTCCTGCTTTTTTGGGCTTTAAAGAAAAAATAAGGAAGTGTAGCGTGCTACAGAACTCTGCTGATTGGTCAAATGCTGCAATGACACCCTCTGTGATATAGAATGATCCTTGCTGATTGGTTGGGTCAGAATCATGTTGTTCTTCCTATTCTTGGGAGGTAGGACGATGGCAGTTTTGTGAAAGTAACCACATATGGCATCGATAAAGTAGGGCTGCACGATTATGGCCACGATTATTTTGATCGATATGATAATCATGATTATTCCTCATGTTGGCGGCAAGGTGGGCGACCGGTTAACACATCTGCCTCACAGTTCAAATTTTCAAATCCGGCCTCGCATGTGTGGAATTTGCATGTTCTCCCCGTGCCTGCGTGGGTTTTCTCCGGGTACTCCGGTTTCCACTCACATCCCCAAAAACTTGCATGGTAGGTTAATTGAGGACTCGGAATTGCCCGTAGGTGTGAATATGAGTGCGAATGGTTGTTTATATGTGCCCTGCAATTGGCTGGTGACCAGTTCAGGGTGTACCCTGCCTCTCGCCCAGAGTCAGTTGGGATAGGCTCCAGCACACCCGGGACCCTAGTGAGGATAAGCAGTATGGAAGATGAATGAATGAATGAATGAATGAATTCCTCATGTTTGTGAAAATATCTGTATTTTTATTGGACTCCTTTTTAAAAAAAAAAAAATAGATGTTAACAGTGTTCAGTGCAAAAAGAAACTTTAAATAAGAATAAATGGTAGCTAATTCAAAATGAAATTTACCCAAGCATTTCAAAGTTACCAAGGGCTAACTGAATAAATGCGCTATCACAGAGTGCAATCACAAAGTGCAACAAAATGGGAGCAAATACACTTTATACATCAAAGGCAATAACATAACGCTGCAAGCCCTGACGGCTCATTTGTTCAGTACTTTGACCTGTTAATGTTCACGGCTATTTTTTCAGATGGTTGAACAGATTAGTTGTGTTACTCTGGGGGGCAGACAACTCTGCTGCCCTCTTTACATATGAATTATTGTTTAATGTCACTCGCCTTCAATCAAAACATGTCCAGAAAACGGATGTTGATCCCTTTTTGAGGTACTAGCTCCTCATTGAGATGCTCCTTGCTCCTATCAGCATGACTAACTCTTGTAATTCCATCGCGAGAGACTGAGGCTCCCGCTGCAGTGTGCTAAGCGTCCCTGGCTTGTTATTTAGGCAGCTTAATGCAGCCTTAACCATGTATTCCCCCAATGGTGGTTGGTTGATTAGATTGACAAAGTGCTTCAAATGCAGCAGCGCCTGCATTTCAAGTCTAAAAATCGGGTTAATTTAATCGTGGCAGGTGATCACGATTAACATTCGATTAATTGTGCAGCCCTACGACAACGGTTATATTTACAGTTGGTAACAATGAATAACTTTGGGGCATTTTTTACAGTTTCCCTGCAATTTTTACAGTAGATCAGACAACCGGCACACAGCACCAAGCCTAGGAGACAGAGTTGAGGAAGCATGCGCAGATTTGATTTGAGGGGGCGCGACGTTTGTTTGAGGGGGCCACACCCCCTCTTGTCCCAGCATATAGCAGGCCCAGATTGAAATGGTTGAAGGTGCTTTCACACTACTCCTACCACAGGGTAGGTCACAGCAAGCACGGTATTGTGCCCATATTTGACACTGGTTGCTAAGCAACTGAACAAGAGGTGTTTTACTACCGACAAGGTTTATAATTCCCGATAGACGCCACAAGATGGTGGCCAAGCACTACATGAAGCTCCTCAACTAACTTACACATAGCTCATTGGCACCAAGATGCCACAAAATGGTTCCAAAGCATTTATGTTTGTGCTGAGCACAAAAACTGAGACTCTGAAAATCCGCAAGAAGCGAAATCTGAAGGGAACACTGTATGTGATAGACCGATAATTGACTGGGCATTTTGCATATATATATATACATATATATATACACACACACACACACACACACACACACTGAAATATATATGTAAATATTTTTATCCAGCACACAAACAATTGAATAAATCAGACATTACGTGTGCTTAAATAACCAAGTGTTTGACAATTTTAAATGTTGTGTGGGCAAATGTTAAAAAAATAATAATAATGATACCAAACGTATACTAATATTTTTAATTAATAAAAATAAGAATTTTAAGTTGTTTTGTCAGTTTCCATTGCACTCTGTTTTACTGATGTGTAGTATCGAGGTACTTGGTGCAGGTAAATTATCAAAGTAGTCAAAAATACGGTATCGTGACAACACTAATTGTACTCTGTTCCTCCCCAGCAGTGGCGTACCTGTAGGCCAGTGTCATGCACTCAAAGAGTCTGGTGAGCGAGGCGTCGATGGAGATGTGAGACGTGCTGGCCTTGCCGAAGTGGTACGTCTGACAGGTCTGCATGTTGACGGTGTCGAAGTCGTAGCCTTTCTTCGGCGGGTGCTCGCTGTGCGGCGACGACACCATGAAATGTCCACTGTGGATGATCTGCGACCTCCTCGGGCCCTGGCTGGGGCTGGGGCTGGGGCTGGGGCTCGGGCTCGGGCTGGGGCTGGGGCTGCAGCTCGGGCTCGTCTCCTCGGCGTCCGAGTCGTTGTCATCGTCGTCGTCCCGCTGCTGTTGTTGTTGTTGTTTCTTGCCCCGCTGCCTGCTGGAACTCGGCTGCCGAGAAGCCATGACTGCGAACAAATGGCTAAGCAGCTAGTGAGCTAGCCCGGGAGGGATCACGACTACACTACCCCCGTCATGAGACTTGACCAAGGCGCCTCCGAGTGGCCCTTCGCTCCTGTTATTTTTAATGCTGCCACTTTGTCGCCTTTAAATGTCTTTTTGAGTACTTCTTCGTGTACAAGTTGCCTACAGACCAGCTGACACCACACCAACTGGCTAAAAAAAGAAGTGGGGCTGGCGTTACGTCGTCATCGGCTCACAAGGTTTCGGATTGGTCTGAGGTCAGAGCGTTGCCTTTTCTGATTGGTCCACACGATTGCTTGATTAAAAATCGTGCGGCGGGCTCACCTACAGCGCAGAGCAGGAAGTGTGTCGAAGTCAGAAGGTTTCTGATTGGTCTGTCTCAGAGACACACTCTCAGAACTCCACCCACCCCCACCTCGGGACTATATAAATGCAGCGCAGGTGCCGGTCGGTCATCCTGAGCTTGTGGCGTTAAATTGACTACGTCGTGGTTATGCTTGTCTCTCTTTTTCTTGCTCTTGGGTGATGAAAAGTTCCGTTTGTATGCAGAGTGGCTTGACCTTGTCCTCTGTGACGTACACCATGTATTACGAGCCGTTCTCGTTGTCTGCAGACGTCGGTAGAATCCCGATTTTCTTCACGGGGTTTCCGTATGTCGGCCCGAGGAGAGTCTTTCTGTTGGAGTCGATCAGACACAAGGACTCATGTTTTCATAACCATGCATAAACTGCTGTTTGCCTTATTTGCTGTCATCGCACATTACATTTTAATTATGCCATTTTTGTTGTGATTTCATTGTTTTATTTAATTATTACCTTTTTAATTCACTTGTCAGATACTAAAATTTGGAAATGATCAATGGACTACAAGCTCATATCCAGTGGACCCCCGCTATTCGTGGAGATAGGGACTGCGGCGGACCGCATATAGTGAAGATTTGCATAGAATTGATGCCCATTATAATTGCATTGGGGGAAAAACACACACACACAGCATTCACAAAGGAATCCATTGTGGTGTTATTTGTTTATTATTGATTGTGCTATTTATTCACTAAGCATGCAGCGGGTCAGATTGACCCGTGAAGTATGTATATGATATACGGTACCATAGCTGACTAAAAGATACATTGAGCTCTGTATTTTTTGACTGTATCTTAATGTTGGCCATTATAGTGGTTCTTATTTAAAAAAAATTTCGAGGTGGTACTTTGAGAACCACTGTAATATACCATACCGTACCGTAATGCATCGTATCGTATCGTATCGTATCATATCATATCATGTCATATCACACCATACACCATCCATCCATCCATTTTCCATACCGCTTATCCTCACTAGGGTTATAAACGATGAATCATGATATCATCATGTAAAATACACAACTATGTATTTTTTGCCTTAATTGTGTGTCATAATAATGTGTCAGTGTATTTCCCGTTCAGATGTCATCAAGCGGTTGCTCTGAAGCTTTGTGTCCTCTCTTGAGCGTCAGTGACTGAGATGATGATGATGATGATGAGGATGATGATGATGGGAAACCTAGGATGTGACTTGTAAATATCTCCACGGATATTTCCTCTGGGATCACACTCTCCAGTGTGTATTCTTGGCTCACATCTAAAAAAAAAAAATGATATTGTATATGGAACTATAAATACTGTAGCTGTAGAAGTATTCATACATACTTTCAGATTTAGAGAAGTCGACCTCAGGACTTTCCTCCTCTTTCACTTCAAAGAGACCTAACAGCGCAGTGAAACACTCTGCCAGCTCATCCTCTGTCATGGCTTCCCCTGTTTCAACATAACAACAATTCAAATATGATCAGAAAATTAAATGTGACAGCAACATAATGTCCTTGTTATCCATGCATCCAGCCATCCATTTTCTGGGGCCGCATATCCTCACAAGGGTCACGGGAGTGCTGGAGCCTATCCCAGCTATCATCGGGCAGGAGGCGGGGTACAGCCTGAACTGGTCGCCAGCCAATCGCAGGGCACATATAAACAAACAACCATTCTCACTGACAGTCAAACCTACGAGCAATTTAGAGTCTTTAATTAACCTACCATACATGTTTTTGGGATGTGGGAGGAAACCGGAGTGCCCGGAGAAAACCCACGCAGGCACGGGGAGAACATGCAAACTCCACACAGGTGGGGGGGGGGGGGGGGGGGGGATTGAACCCCGGTCCTCAGAACTGTGAGCCAGACACTCTAACCAGTCATACACCGTGCCGCCTTATCCATGCAACATTACAGAAAAACTATAGCGTAGGCTCTGCTGCTGAGCTGGACCTGCTTTAAAAAAAAAAAAAAGTGTGGAGCACATTCTAATTTTGTTGGTGCAGTCCTATTGTGACTGGGGGAGTTTCTGCAATCAGCAGCGTGCCCTCTGATGAGAACGAGGCAGTAATGTTAATGAATTTGCTTTTCATGGTAAATTCTGCTAATCAAAGTGATGATGAGGAAGTGCGATATTTTTGTTTTTCAGTTTATATGTTAATGAGTAGGTTGTGCTTTAGTAGGCTAGTCCTTGGTTCATTGACAATGACACAAGGTGACAGGACTGTACTTTTTTTTATTATTATTCTAGAGTGGAGGAGATCCCTTCCAATGTGACATAAATGGAAAAAAGACAAAACTAAGGAGAAAATGGTGGAGTGCGGTGTTTCTGTCTATTGTAACGTTAGGCTACTCACTGCTTCATTGCGAATGATGTAAGACGACAGGAGCATACTTTTTTTACTCTTGGGTGGAGGGATCCCGCACATGGCAAATTTCCACTGAAAAAGCGAAAAAAACTGCGTAGTTGGCTATTTGTATGTTGGTAGGCTACTTCACAGTTTATTGTGAGTGACGCAAGACGACAGCACCGTACCATGTTTGATTTTTGGTTGAGGAGGGGGATCACGTCCATTGCGAATGAAACAACAAACATTCCACAAACAAATGTGAAAATGAGGGTTGTGGTATTTTTGTCTGTTTAGTAGGCTACTTCTTGGTTCAATGAGAATGACGCAAGACAACAGGAGCATACCATTATTTATTGTTTTATTGTGACAGCAAAAAGATCAATTCCGATTGACAAAAAAATTGAGAACGAATGTTAATGAGTATGCAACTTTCTGGTTCATAACCTAAGACGACAGGACTGTAGCATGAGGTCTGGTCTCCTGATCAGTGCACCAAAAGACTAATCTCCATGGCAACCCGGCCAGGCGACCAGCAAATGGGCCAGTTCAATATCAAGTCATGATACTAGCCCACAAACTGTCTCAAACCCTAGCATCACCTTTGCGATGAAGGGACCCCGAGTGCCTAATTGCATGATTTTTGTCTGTTTATGTTAGTAGGCTACTTCCTGGTTCATTAACTATGACGTAACTCAACAGGACCGTACCATTATTGGCTCTAGGGTGAAGGGATCCCTTCCATCGTGACACAAATGACCAAAAAAATGTATACCTATATTCTGGTATATTTTTTCACGTTACTGAGTAGGGTACTTTCTGGTTCATGACACAATATGACAGACTAGATTTCTGTATTGTATACCTCGGACTTGCAGGAGCTCCAGCATCCGGTCTCTATGCAGAATGGGCTGCCCCGCGGGGCCGACAGCATCGCCGAGGACCTCAAAGGCTGTGGCCAGCTCATCTGCCGAGATGCCAAAAGCAGGCCGGTGGTTGATGTACAGTTTGATCAACTCCTCCAGGTTGATGTCCGTGATGTACTCTCCCGTTTCTGCGTACTGGCCCAACTTCACCTCGTTCAGCATGTCTTCAACCTGCCCAAAATAATACAATGAATGAAACTTCCAGACCAACCCATGATAGGTGAAAATCCATGATAAAAACACTTTTTTCAATATCGCTTTTAACCACTCACATATGCTTTAAACACATTTAAACTTATTTCAACACACGCAAAATTATAGCAAACATTAGGGGCCATATCCTCCCGTTCGTGCGCGAGTCTTTTTTTTTTTTTTACATGCCTGGCTTGTGCACCTTCTACCTCCGTGGATTCTCTTCTAATGACTTCTGACACAACCGCCCATGAGGCGTGACTCATCGAAGTCCGAAGCTCGCTGTAATTCTTGGAGCTTGCCGTTTTCCTGAGTCATGTGAATGCCGTAGAAATCCATTTGGAAAACCAATTACTCTTTAAATGTGAAATGAACATCCACAACGTATATGGAAATTAATAGCCACCGGTGAGACAGGAGCACTGCTGATGTGCGCACCACTCAAGTATGTGTTTTATTTTTTTTGTCTGAAATAAATCCATCAAAACAAATTTAATCGCCGCTGCAAGGCCATCACTGGGATGTCACCGGGCCATCGCTGGGCCGTCAGGGCAGTTAACTGAATCAAAACATGCAATATGATGTTTCACTTTGACGGGGAGCTAGACTTACAATCGCCTCTGGAATGCGGAAGAGGAAAAAGTGGTTCAATCTATGGGATAATAGGCGCATGCTGAACGCAGATCCAAATTTAACGGAGAAGAGCCACATTTTGGGTTGCTCCACCCAGAGTGCACAGCTGGCTCAAGGTTGCGTAAATAACAGACTTGAGTTGATGGCCAAATGCGCGCAGGACGCCTCTCGCACATGCGAGAATATGATCCTAAAGTTTAGGTATAAAAAATACTGCACACGTTGTAATTTTGTCCACATGAATGTCCCTTGAAGAAGCTAACCCAGGTGGGGTGCGACAAAATTCCATCAATCTGTTCCAGCCCCCCCAAAAACCCACCATTTTTTTATTTCATGTTTTTAATCAAAAGAATTTGCACTGCATTCCATAAAAACATAATACAACATAAGAAGAGAGAATGTAAAGAAATGCATTGGTTTTATAAAAGTGTCATTCCTATACATACTGTAGTGTGACTTTAAGGGACGTGGCATAGTGAATGACTTCAGGAGGTGAAGTTGGTTAGTCTGCATGTGAGCATCTGGCCGTGAGTTGTGGCCGACAGCAGCTCCTTGCGAGTTCTCAATTATGTATTTGACTGTTTGTAATAAATGGCTGAAAGCGACTGTAGCTCTCCTTGGCAACACGTGAGGGCATTAGAGTACCTTAATGTACCTTTTTTCACTGCACTGAAGAGGTGCCGTATGTGAACTTGCTCGCAACAACAAGTAAAGGCTGTAAATGGAAAAACTCACAAGTTGGGGGGCAACCTTATACTGTAAAAACCCATAAATAATGGCGGCTTAAAATTTTAAGCAACAACAATATTGTGACAAAACACTGTAGAAAAATGTGTTCTGCAGCAGAATCTGACATTGTAAAATGTGGCGCGTACCTCTTGTTCAGTAGGGAAGTAAGCCAAAGCCCGCATCAGGGAAGGCAATTCTGTCAGAGGGATTTTGGGAGAGAGCTGACGTGTCTCCATTGAATCCAGGCCTTGATTGTGAATTTGGCAGTAATAGAAGAAGTCCTCGATTTCCTATGGCACAGAACATCAGAGGCAGAATGGACAACTCCTGCTATTGTAAATTACTCTTGCCATTGCCAGCCTTAACTGCTATACTGTACTGTTACACCATTAAAACGCCTAATTTGTGAAATTTCATACTCACCCTGTAGAATTCTCCATTCCTGCCTCCCTCTAAAAGAGTATAATATGGTGTCAGCTCCTTTCCTCCCAAAGCTGCTGCTCCCTCCAGGGCACTGCACTCACCGGAAAGAGCCAAAACGGCCTTACAATTCATGGAGTAGAATTCAATAGACTATACAATAGACAATAAACTCACTGGGCCACATTATTAGGTACTCACACACACACAGTCCAGAGATCAGATAGCAGAGCTGGATCATAAAATGGCTAAACATGCGTAGCACTCAAGAAGCTAACTGTTTCCCATGATGTCTCTTGCTAGCGGCTACGGCGGCTCGTTCGGTATGTTTCCTGCACTCGGGTCGGATCGAGGCCGTTTCATATTCACACCACAAATGAGCCACACAGTCAGTTTGGAAGCGGACCGAGACCACCTCAAAAAGGAGCGGTTGTTTGTGTGTATGTACACTTGCACAAAAGGTCCAGACTAAGGGGGAAACAAACTCTGGTTCGTTTAAAGTGGACCAAATGCGGGAGGTGTGAATACTGCACACCATAAAAAATGAAATACAGCCCAGCCCCTTAGACCAAACGTTTGTCCACCCCAGAGGAGGAACTCCATATGTGTGTGCATGTTACTTTTTCTTTGGGGTATTGTGGGTTTTTTGTGATACCACCATACGAGGTACTAGTGACGAAACATGAACATTTCTAAGGATGTCGACTTCTACGCCTTTCCGTGACTCTTCCAGTCTCCGTTTCAACCCGCTGATGACACGCTGTTACTTTAGGCTCAATAGCCACTTCCCTCTGAGAACATCCTAAAATGTCTTGAAACCTTTTGTGAGTAAAGTAGGTTGCATGCGAAGGTTACCTGTGACTTATCTGCCACGACAGGACAGTGCAGTCAGATCCCCCAGCGGTGAAAACAAAGAGTCCGTCGTGGGAGTAGGCGAAGGCCGACACGCCGGTCGGATGGCAGACCACCGCTTGGGACTTGTAGGGGTTGCCGTCCAGAGGCAGGATCTGCAACCCAACCTGGAGGAAGTGCGAGCAAGTCTTAATCAGTCTTGCGTGATGAAAAGTTCCGTATGTATGCAAAGTGGATTGACCTTGTCGTCTGTGACGTACGCCATGTAATACGAGCCGCTCGCGTTGTCTGCAGACGTCGGTAGAATCCCGATTTTCTTAACGGGGCTTCCGTATGATGGCCCGAGGAGAGTCTTTCTGTTGGAGTCCATCAGACACAAGGACTCAGGTTTTCAGAACGCTGCATAAACTGCTGTTTGCCTTATTTGCTGTCATCTCACATTACACTTCTATTATTTGTTGTGTTTTATTTATTTATAACCTTTTTAATTCACCTATCAAGGGACTAAAATTCTGAAATGATCAATGTGTTATGATCAGTGCCCGTAGTCTCCTCTGCAGCGCGTGGGCGGCGCTCTGTTCCTCTCTTTGCCTCCTTCTCCAGCACTGATCCCCTCCTCACCTCCTCACCTGGTTCCCATTAGCACTCATCACAGCCTGCACTTAAGCCTGGCAGTCCCCGTGTTCCAGCACCAGAGTATTCTCGCACCTCTGTGCTACACCAGCCGACTCTTTGTTGTTGATTTTGCTTGTGGAAGATGACTTGATGACTTGGGCATACACTTACCCTTACCCTTACCCTCACCCTCACCCTCACCCTCACTCTCACTCTCAGCCTCTTGTTTTCTCCTCCTCCTCCAGTGCCTTCCTGTGTCTCCTGCTAAGCGACCACACTGCCAAGGTCACTGACCTGCTCACGCTCCAGCCACCTGCACGCTCCCTGCTCATACGGACCAAACTCACGCCTTGGAATTCTAGACCTCGCGCTACCCCCAATAAAATCCCTATCTCAGTCTGCTTTTGGGTCCAGTATAAAACCATTTGGTTTCATACCGGGCGGCACGGTGGCCGACTGGTTAGAGCGTCAGCCTCACAGTTCTGAGGACCCGGGTTCAATCCCGGGCCCTGCCTGTGTGGAGTTTGCATGTTCTCCCCGTGCCTGCGTGGGTTTTCTCCGGGTACTCCGGTTTCCTCCCACATCCCAAAAACATGCATGAATTGGAGACTCTAAATTGCCCGTAGGCATGACTGTGAGTGCGAAGGGTTGTTTGTTCCTATGTTCCCTGCGATTGGCTGGCAACCAGTTCAGGGTGTACCCCGCCTCCTGCCCGATGACAGCTGGGATAGGCTCCAGCACGCCCGCGACCCTAGTGAGGAGAAGTGGCTCAGAAATTGGATGGATGGATGGATGGTTTCATACCGTCACAGAATACTCTGGCCAGCATTGAGCCAGCAACTCCAGAAGCGTTGAGGGAAGCGCTTGTTCACCAAGGCGCCCACATCGGATGACAGGATAAAATTCTCCAGGAAATCATTGACTCAATCAGCACCCTCACACAGCAAGTATCTCTCAGTGTGTGCTCAGATGGACCTTGGCAACCCCCACCTCACCAAACACTCCTCCTGAGCCCGCTAACCCCAACCAACTCCCCCTCCCCTACAAAGAACCCCCCTCCTGAGCCTTACTCTGGGGATCTAGGTTCTTGGAGCCAGTTTATGTTAAACTGTTTGCTAGTTTTTGATCTGCAGCCGCTTATTTATCCCACTGACAAAGCTAAGATTTATTTCGTAATTAACCTCCTGCGCGGTAGAGCTGCTCAATGGACATAATTCCTCCCCTTTGTTAGTCTCATTTGACTTGTTTTACGCCAAGCTCAAAAAATTTTTTAGACCACCCCGTGAAGGGCAGGGAAGCCTCTCGGCGGCTCCTGGGCCTTACTCAGGGCTCCAAATCCGTAGCCTCTTACTCTCAATTTTCGGATTCTAGTTGTGGGATGAGGTGGGCCTGATGGGGACTTTTGCCAAGGGGCTGTCCGAACAGTTCAAAGACGAATTAGCGGCTAGAGACTCGTCCCCCTCCATTACCTGTGTGTACATTAATGAGGGGAAAAAAATTTGCGTAAATTATTTTAGCAAATGGCTGCAATATAACAAAGAGTGAACAATTTAAGTGTGTGTGTGTGTGTGTCTGTATATATATATATATATATATATATATGTATGTATATATGTGTGTGTATATATATATATATATATATATATATATATATATATATATATATGTGTATATATATGTATATATATATGTATATATGTATATATATATATATATACATATATATATATATGTATATATATGTATATATATATATATATATGTATATATATATGTATATATATATATATATGTATATATGTATATATATATATATATGTATATATATATACATATATATATATATGTATATATATATATGTATATATATATATATGTGTATATATATATTTATATGTATGTATATGTATGTATATATATGTATGTATATATGTGTATATATATATTTATATGTGTATATATATTTTTTATTTTTTTTTTAACCCCTGAAATTTGTGAATAAGTGGGGATAAACTGCCACTAAGTGTTTTCTGGGTTGGTTCCCCCTGGGGAAAAAAATAGAAAAATGGGAAAAAATAAATAAATCATTAGGGGGGAAAAATAAAAAAGTTGGGTGATGGCACATGAAACACGGAACAATTATAGGTTTCAAAAATGTGAGAAAATACAACCAGAAAATGACATGGCTTTCCATCTATGTCCGACACTCGGATACGATGCTTCGTTTAATAAATGTACAGTGGAACCTCGATTTAACAGACCCGCAGCTCTTGTTTACTTATGCACTCGTCATGTACACATTTCTGGAACGCGTACTGATTCTGGTACAGTATGCAGTTGTTTTTTGTCAAGCCCGTTACTATGGCAGCAAATTGTAACGGAGTTGAGAAAAAAAAAAAGAAATAAGAAATCTAGTGTTGCACCAAGTACCGGAACCAGTACTGTACCGAGGTATTTTGACGTCGAAAATAGCACGGTACCAGTTTTTTTTAGTACCGGTAGTAGTAAAAAAAACAATTATATAATCTCAATAAGCTCAATTCATACGGTGTCTTGAAGGCCAATAGCCAAAAAGCCGACAGTCAGCCAATGAGGGTCTTCCGACAAATTGTGTGCGCGCGACTGTGTTGGACCCGGAAGAATGAAATGGGTTCAAACTGCCGACTAGGTCCAGCCTCTTGCGGCCACGTTAGCAGGCGTTAGCGTTAGCCACTGGGTCGTAACCTCAGAGTCCGCAGGTCACGAGGCTATGTGAGCAAAGTCAGTGTTATATGCAGTGGATTTTCCTGTGCTGTTTAGGGGAACTCGGCATTCAATGCACACTGTTACCAGCAGGAGTTCGATAGCATCAATAGCATGGGACATTTAGGGAGAGAGTTGTCTCAAAATGATTTACACAAATATATCCGCAATTTACAGGTGTGCAGAACTGCCCTGAGAAGGTGCACAATGTATTGTTAACGATGGGAAAAATCAAATGCAGTCAAATACAGGAATACTGCACACTAAAACCTTGAATAAATAGCTTGAAATCTTGAAGGACACTGAATTAAGTATGAGCAAAGTATGTATAAATATAGAAATAGAAATGATATCGGCATGGAAAATAATGTCAGACCCCTTGTTTCTTCAGTTTCTTCTTTATTTTTAATGCCAGGTGCAACATATCATACCTTTGTCTGGACGAATACAATGATAACGAAAATAGCTCGTAAGAGTTTATATATGAGCAGATATCCAGCGCTATCCATTTTTCATGGTTTTCTTGGTAATAACCAAAATTATATTTAATAATAGAATCAAGCTTTTGTATTCTTCAGGTAAAATGCCTCTAGTGGTACCAGATATTATACTGAACAAGGAATTGAAGAAACAAGTGTGGTCTAATATTTTTAATATATCATACGTATACTGTATATAGATGTATAACTATATACATACAAACACACACTTATTCATCATATAATATACCTGTATATGATAATGGAGGCATTGATCTAATTATTAAAAAGAAAGGCTAATGTTAAGAATGGGCTAATTCTATTATTACATAATTTTTCAAGTTTATTGTAATGTTTTGAATTAATCAAAATAAATGTAAAAGTACTTGAAGTTATTTTGTCAGTTTTCATCCCACTGCTTTTACTGATGTTTTAGATTTTTCCTATGGTATAGTTTCAGTACTGGTATCGAGGTACTTTATGCAGGTATAGTATTTAAGACATAATTTTGGTACTGTGACACCAGTAGCGCTAGCCTCGGCCACAAAATAAAACAGCTTCAAATTAACGGACAAACGGCTTGAACAGATGACCCCTCGCCCCTTTAAGTCCATTAAATCGAGGTTCCACTGTATATGCAAAGACTTTCAATTCTATTCCATTATAAAATGTTCCATGATTTTGTTGAAATTCCATCCATCCATCCATCCATTTTCCGTACCGCTTATCCTCACTAGGGTCACGGCATGCTGGAGCCTATCCCTGCTTACACCCTGAACCGGTTGCCAGCCAATTGCAGGGGACATATCAATAAACCATTCGCACCCACATTCACACCTACAGGCAATTTAGAGTTCTCAATTAACCTACCCACGCAGGCACGGGGAGAACATGTCAACTCCACACAGGCGAGGCCGAGTTTGAGCTCGGTTCCTCAGAACTATAAGGCAGATGTGGTAACCAGTCGTCTACCGAGTCGCCCTTTGTTTAAATTATTTAATTTAAATATTTTGTAATATTTGTTTTATTTTAGACTTGAATTTCCCATCTGCGGAATTAAAAAAAATATTATTTTTTTTATCTTAATCTTAATACAGAGCAGTGATTCCATTGCAGGAAGAAAAACAAAGTCTTATTCCCTATGATGATAGTGGTGATGTTTGTTACCTGCACGTCTTGGAGGTACTGTTGAAAAGCTTCATCTTGTATTGGTCTGAGGCGACCACCAGTAACTCCTCAGCACTAAGAGGCGGGTACCAGGTCATGCACTTGGGCACCGCACTCTGCTCAAGGCGCTTGGAGCCCAGAATGACCAGCTGGCCCACGTTGCTCCTCTCCACGTCGTACTCCACCTGTTATTTCCAGGAGGTGAGTTCTACACAACCAGGGGCATATGTGACACAACGCGCTTACATCAGTGATTCGTGGTCCGTGGACCCGGAAGTGAAGCTATTCGGCCGAGGAGCGGGAATACAACGGTTGCAAAATGCGACGCCGAATTGAGAAGAGAGAGAGAAAAGAGAGAAATGGTGAAAGTGTGGTAGCATTTCATAGTGAAATGCAAGGCGAGCACCCAGGGGCGTGCAGAGAGTTTTTTTTCATTGTGGAAACTATCCATCCATCCATTTTCTGAGCCGCTTCTCCTCACTAGGGTCGCGGGCGTGCTGGAGCCTATCCCAGCTGTCATCGGGCAGGAGGCGGGGTACACCCTGAACTGGTTGCCAGCCAATCGCAGGGCACATAGAAACAAACAACCATTCGCACTCACAGTCATGCCTACGGGCAATTTAGAGTCTCCAATTCATGCATGTTTTTGGGATGTGGGAGGAAACCGGAGTGCCCGGAGAAAACCCACGCAGGCACGGGGAGAACATGCAAATCCCACACAGGCGGGGCCGGGGATTGAACCCGGGTCCTCAGAACTGTGAGGCTGACGTATGTAAATATAACGTGCACACAAAATGCTAATTTTTGGCCACACAATACAAATTTGTAGCTCCTTACTGGACAGTTGGGTATGAAAATCGAGAGATCCTTCTTTGGAAAGAAGCATAATGTTATAATTAAGAAATGAAAATGAAAAAGGAAACCAATTAGTTGTAAGTTATTAAGTGAAAGGTCTTATTTTCTCTTTTGTATTCAAAATTACTCTTTAACCAAGCAAAAACATAGTTTATCCAAATAATCCATTGTTTGATAGAATTTTCAGTAGGATACTCGAGTACTAAAATATTTGTTAGCTGCAGGCCTATATTCAACGCTTCCATTATATTGTTTTTATTGTTTCAAAAAATCCTTGCTTTGGGTCCCTGTGCAATACATATTGTTTATTTATTTTTTTCTTTTATTATCTATTTTCTATTTAGAATAAATAACAATTATTGAATAATACATTATTGAACATACAAAATCTTAAAATGCAAAGTACATGCAAGATGAACAAATTAACCAAATATTTAATAAAATATTAATTTATAATAACACATTTGACAATTTTTCAATGCATCAAGCAATTATTTGATAAAATAAATAAAATATGTACAATTGTGAATTTTACTAATGTTTTTTCTTTTATTATTTACAATAAAGTAACCAAATTATTGAACCCAATAAATAAAACATGTTAAGTGTTTATGTAAAATGGAGTTAATTCACAATCAATATTTTTACAATAAACTAATTAACCAATTAACTCATAAGATAATTATTATTTTATAATAGCAATTTTTACAATTAATACATTAGACAATGATTTAATAAAATAAATAGATAAATAAATGTATATTAAGTTTATTTTACTGATATTTTTGTATTTTATTTTATTACAGTAAATAAGAATAGAAATGTTTAATTTATATCTATAATTAATAAATGAACAAAAATGTAAAAGTATATGCATATAATTGTTTTATTTTACTTTTTTAACAAAAAATACTTTGAGCAATTATTTAACCAAATGCATTCTGAACGTAAAATTGAACATTTTACTAAACTGTTTTATTCTATTTATTTTATATTTTTTTTTACAGTAAATAAATTAACCAATTGCAAATTTACCAGCAGACGGTCCACACCCAGCGTGAACAGTCTGGGCTTGGCGCTGTCCTGGTGCACCCCAAACAGGAGGTCCGTAATGGGCTTGTAGTGGGAGCGGTACCTGCCCAAGTATATCCACAGAGGTGGCTGCATGCGGAACAACGTCACCGCCTTCCCCACATCCTGATGGGGACAATTTGACTCATTATCTTCACTGGAGTATTAGATATCTCCATTTAGACTATTTCTTTGGACAAAAGGTTGTTGAAATGTAGAGGTGGGCATAACCATCAGTCAGTTCCAGAGATGAGAATAAATGTGAAATGATATGAGAGATGAGATTATGTGTGAGTTGAAATGAGATTATTACGTGCCAAATGAGGGATTAGATGAGTTCTATAGCTGTTGATGGCAGTGAATGAGGTTTAAATGTGAGATGACGTGAGATGTCACGTGAGATGACATTACATGTTAGATGAGAAATGGCCTTCAATGTGAGACGATATTGGATGGCAAATGATCCGATGTTACAAGTGCTATAAAAAATGAGTTTAAATGGGAGCTAATATGACAGGTGAGATGATATTAGAAGTGCAATGAGATATTTAATTAACTATGAGATGATAGGAAATGATGTGAGATGACATTACAAGTGCGATGGGAGATGATCAAATAGGATTACATGAGGTAATACATGAGATTACTTTAAATTAGAGCAAGAGATGGATTAAGACATTAGAGGAGAGACTATTATGTGAAATGAGAGGCAAAACATGAGAATAATGTAACGAATGATTATATGAGGAGAGAGATGAGGGATTAAAATTGATGGAATTACATGTGAAATGACATGCGAGACATGAGAACAAATGTGAGATAACCTGAGAGATAAGATTACATTTTAGATGATTTGAATCGAGAGATGTGATGTGAGATATTTGCTACAATGAGATGAGAGCGAAGATTACATGTGTTGAGAGAGAAATGAAATGACAGATTATTTGACCTAGGAGATTTCATGTGAAATGACAAGATTAGAAGAGAGATCAGGTTAACGTGAGATGAACATTTTGATTACATGTGAATTAAGATGCGAGAGATGAAAATAAATGTGAGATGAAATAAGAGATGTGATTAAATGAGATGATTTGAAACAAGAGATGTGACGTGAGGTAGCCATATATGATGCAATGAAATAAAAAATGAGATTACATCAATTGAGAGAGAAATGAAATGAGGGATTATGTGAGTGATGAGACAAGGATTGGAAATGAGAGACACAATGCCATAAAATGGGAGATTAGACTACATGAGATGAGATTACATGTGAAATGAGAGATCGGAAGACGGGAGATGATTCATTTGGCCAAAGGCTCGTCGACATGCCCGTAAACAACACAACTTACTACAGTGGCAAGGTAGTTGGAGTCATGTGAAAAACTCATGTGGCTGATGCTGTCTGGGGGGTAATCGAAACACTCCTTGGGATCGCTTTGTAAAGTGTCGACATCCAGAAAGTGAACGGCTCCGCTTGCAAAACCCACCGCCAGGTAACGTCCTGCTCAGGAACAAACATGTCGGCATCCAATCCAAAGCCACATTTTGGTTCCAGATTGGGCCTGACAATAAACGTTCAAACGGGTTTCGACGGTCACCTTGTGGGTCAATGGTGACACACTGGATCTCTTTCTCTAAAACGGTCCTGCGGATGGTCCGCTTCCGCTGGTAGTCCCAAACCTTTAAAATGCCACTCTGGTTGCCCATGACTACGACAGGCTGTTTGGGATGGCAGGCCACGGCGTGTAGAGGGTCGCAGTTCTCCTGCAACAGGACCCGCCACGTGCCTTTTTCCACGTTCACGTGAACGACCGTGGAGGTTGATGAGGACACCACAATGTTCCTGCACAGAAATGAGATTACATGGGATGGGAGAGAGATTGGATGAGCGATGAGAAGAGAGACGATATTAAATGTGAAATTAGATGAGAAAAAACATCAAATATGCAGTGAGAGATGCACAAAATGAGAATGGAATGAAATGCGAGCCGAGGGGGAGGAGATTATGTGTGAGATGAGGTATGAAATGAAATGAAATGAGATAGGAAATTAATTTATGAGATGAGAGAGATTTAATGAGGGATTACAAGAGCTGAGATTAAATCAGAGATGGCAAAAAATATGAGACTGCAAAATGAGCAAATGAGTAAAATGAGTGATGAGAAGATATGATATTACATGAGGGATGAGATAGACTGTAAAATAAGAGATCAGATTATTAAATATTAAACACAAATCTAAAGAAATCACGAGATGATATTCAATACCATGATCTGATATTAAATGTGAAATTATATTTCATGTGTAGAGATGAGATTAAATGTGAAATCAGGGATGAGACCATAAATGAGATTACAGTACATGTGAAATGAGAGAGAAATGATATGAGATCACACATGAAATCTGAGATGAGATTACATCTGAAATGAGATATTTGATACGATGACATTACATGTGAACTGAGACGATAAATTCGATTACATGAAAAATAAGGGATTAGTCGATAGACGATATTACATGTGAAATGAGAGATTAGATGACCTTGACATGACATGAAATGGGAGATTATCTGATATGACATGAAATGAGATGATAAACTAAAATAAGAAAATAGAGATTAAATGTGAAAGGAGGGATAAAATGAGATGAGATTATATGTGATATAGGAGATGAGACAATAGATGAGATTACATGCGAAGTGAGAAAAAAACGAATGTGATCACATGAAATGTGAGATCAGATAACGTGAAATAAACCATTAGATGAGACATGAGATTACATGAGAGGTAAAAGGATATTACGTGTGAAATAAGTGATGATATGAGAAAGAGTATGTGGTTGCACAATTGAAATGTTGGCCATTTACCTCCCAAGTACTGGCTTGGTATCCACAGAGGCGTCTTCCAGATATTCTCTTGCAAACTCTTTAGAAAAGGAAATAGAGACAATGGGGTCCAGGTTCAACTGGGTGAACCAGGTCAGGAGCAGCATGTTTTCATCGTAAAAGTTGATGTGGCCTCGTGTGTCCCCGGTGACAATGCAGCTGTCATACGAAAGAAACAAATTCAACTGGAGAATGCAATTTCTATAAAAAAAAAAAAAAAAAAAGAAATGCCATCTAAATGCTAAAGAGCTCACGATGAACTGAAATGCTGTTAATTACGTGAAACGTAGAGATGTGAGACTTGGAAAATTTAATCATACTGAATTATAGTAATACATAATGAAAATTGTTACTATTAGTCAGAGCGATGAGGATTTCACATTTCACACTGTATTTATACTCGATTTCAAATGAGAATTGTTCAAATGCTAACATATTAATAGTAGGTATGCTAACATATAGCAAAAAAGTAACCTGAGAATTCATAGATCATTTTACACTTGAAACTATGTGAGTCCCAGGATGCACGTGTGTGGAAACAATGAGTCCCAGCCCTGGAACAATGAGTCCCAGCAATTTATCATCACGGAATACAGATACAGTAATCCTCCGCTGTATCACGGCTCTTGGTTCGCTGATTTGTATTACTGTTGCTACTATATTTTTTACACTGCAGATTTTTATTGCAGTTGTTACTCTATTTTTGGACAATTGGATTTGTCACGTGGAGGTTTTAAGTTGTGTTGTCTTTGTTGCGACTTCATACAAATTCGACACACCAGCTCGTTGGTGTTAGCGGGATGACTGCGTTCATTTGGCTTGAATCCAAAATGTTCCCACATCGTTGCGGTGGCATTAAGCTTTGGAACAACTTCCATTTATACCGCTCAACTTTCTGTAACTGTGTAGCTATCGGCTCACCGTCAGAAAACTTGACTTTGACGACGCTTACTAGGCTACTGCCTGCATTTGAAAAGCACGCGCACACACACACACACAGGTACGCAACCGGCCAACAAGAGGGAGCGTGGGAGGGGCTCGTTCCGCCCTTCTCTATCTCTGATTGGTTTTGAGACCAAATGGATTTTGTGTGTCTGCTTTCAAGTCACATTTCTTCCTCAAATGGCCGTGCGTACAGGTGGACCCGCTCTCTTTATTTTATTTTTAGAAGCACCATTCAGAAGTTAGAGCATGTGCGACCAAATTAGTTGCACTCCAGAGCCCTGTCTTATCAAAAATAAATAAATAAAATCATACGCCGAATTTCCAGCACCACGCCAGAACATTATAATCCATAGCATTGCATCCTCGAACGCAGATTCATTTTAGTTTATGCGTCCCGACTCATTTTCGTGCGTCTCAGACGCGGGACGCACATCAAACGACATCCCTTAGAATGGAAAGCAAATACAGACCCTTTCTAAAAAATTTGAATATCATGAAAAAGTTTGTTTATAGCCATAATGCCATTCAAAAAGTTAAACTTTCATAGATTATAGATTCAGGGCCCACAATTTAAACCATTTCAAATATTTATTTGTTTATTTTTACATAATTTGGGCTTCCAGCTCATAAAACCCCCAAAATCAGGAATTCCAAAAAGTAGAATACTGTGAGAACAAATTTTGCACCCCATAAATGTTTTAAACTGAGTGTCAAACACTAATCATGTACTAAACTCAAAGGCACAGATTTCCCCAGGTGTCATTAAATTGCTCCAGTTTGGTTCAATTGTCTCAGTTGGGTTCAATATGGGGAAGCCTGCAGACTTGACAACTGGACAGAAGACCATCATTGATACCCTCCATAGGATGGGTAAACCACAAAAGATCATAGCTAAGGAGGCTGGCGGTTCAGAGTGCAAGCATATCAATGGAAAGTTTAGTGGAAGGACAAAATGTGGCAGGAGAAGATGGACCACCAAAATAGATGACCATGGGCTTCAGTGGATTATCAAAAACCATCACATTCAGATGCATCCGAGAGATGGGCTACAACTGTCGGGGTTCCTCAGCTCAAGCCACTTCTGAGCCTGAGCCAACGTAGGAAGCGTCTCAACTGGGCCAAGGAGAAGAAGGACTGGACTGTTGGCCAGTGGTCCGAGGTCTTCTTTTCCGATGAAAGTAAAGTTTGCCTTACATCAAGGAATCAAGGTCCAAGGGTTTGGAGGAAGACGGGTGAAGAACAGAACTCAAGCTGCTTGAGGTCCAGTGTGAAATATCCACAGTCAGTCATGATTTGGGGTGCGATGTCCAGTGCACGTGTTGGTAAACTCTGCTTTCTTAAATCCAAAGTCACTGCAGCAGTCTACCAGAATATTTTAGAGCAAATGATTCCTTCTGCTGAGGATCTGTATGGAGATGCAGATTTCATCTTCCAGCAGGACCTGGCCCTTGCCCATAGCGCCAGAAGCACCAAAACCTGGTTTGATGCCCATGCCATCACAGTGCTTGACTGGCCAGCCATCTCCATCATCTGTGGAAACCTGCTTCGTTTTCCTCCTGAGATGCGCGGAGAAAGACCATCCCCAAAGACCAGCTGACCACATTTGTGGTCATGAAGTCCTTTGAACGTCCCCTGCTGGACCCCCTGCAGTTTGCCTACCAAGCGAACAGGTCTGCGGATGATGCAGTCAACATGGGACTGCACTTCATCCTAGAAGACCTCGACAGTGCAGGGACCTACGCGAGGATCCTGTTCGTGGACTTCAGCTCAGCGTTCAACACCATCATCCCTGACCTCCTTCCATCCAAGCTTCTCCAGCTCAGCGTCTCGCCTGCCATCTGCCAGTGGATTTACAGCTTTCTGACGGACAGGACATAGCAGTTCAGGCTGGGGGAGGCCACCTCATCCACACGCAGCATCAGCACTGGGGCGCCCCAAGGTTGTGTCCTCTCTCCGCTGCTCTTCTCTCTCTACACGAACGACTGCACCTCAGCGAACCCGACTGTCAAACTCCTGAAGTTTGCAGATGACACCAGTGTCATCGGCCTCATCAAGGACAGTGACGAGTCTGCATATCGACAGGAAGCGGAGCGGCTGGAGCTGTGGTGCGGCCGACACAACCTGGAGCTGAACAAGCTCAAGACTGTAGAGATGATCGTGGACTTCAGGAGGCATCCTTCGCCACAGCTGCCCCTCACGTTGTCCAGCTGCCTCGTGTCAACCGTCGAGACCTTCAAGTTCCTGGGAATTACAATCTCTCAGGACCTGGGCGACCAACATCAACTCCGTCCTCAAAAAGGCCCAGCAGAGGATGTACTTCCTGCGGCTTCTGAGAAAGCACGGCCTGCCACCGGAGCTGCTGAGACAGTTCTACACAGCGGTAGTCGTATCAGTCCTGTGTTATTCTATCACAGTCTGGTTTGGTGCTGCTACAAAAAAGGACAAACTCCGACTGCAACGGACAATCAAAACTGCTGAAAGGATTGTCGGTACCCCCCTACCCACCATTGAGGACTTGCACGCTGCCAGAACTAAGACAAGGCCGTGCAAAATCCTCTCGGACCCTCCGCACCCCGGTCACCAGCTCTTCCAGCTCCTTCCCTCAGGTAGGCGCTACCGATCAATGCAAACTAGAACTAGTAGACATTCCAACAGCTTCTTCCCTCTTGCGATCAACTTCTTAAACAGCTAACCTATAATTCCATTACAACAAGCTGGCAATTTTTTGACTTGAGTTCGTTGTCACATTTCTGTGGGGCCAATTATGTATTACTCGTGCACTCACTGTAGTTGTCTCGCCATGCTGCACTATTTGCATATACTGGCCACTCATGCCAGAGTAGCATCTGCTCCATTGCACACTGATTGAGGAGTATCTGTAACATTTGCACAACCAACATTGTCCCAGATTATCACACTACTCGTCACTTTAAACAGCATACACTCCTTGAAGTCTCAGCGCCCTTTGCACAATGGCCATTGCACCGGACTATTGCAATATTAGTCATTCGAACTGCTCTAAGTGCTAGAGGACTCTGCATCTTTTTGCACAATTGTTTTTTGTCAATGTCTTTATGTCTCCAAAGTGTTCTGTAAATTGACGGTCTGTTGTACTAGAGCGGCTCCAACTACCGGAGACAAATTCCTTGTGTGCTTTGGACATACTAGGCAAATAAAGATGATTCTGATTCTGATTCTGATCTACGGTCGTGAGTAGCACAACAATGGTTGTCAGAATGTACAAGATTAGTGCCTTATAAGTCTGGGGGAAATAGTATCTTCATCACAAATCCCAACTTTGCGCTCTCTCGGTATGACTCAACCCATTCCACACGTACATTTTTATTCCAACCACACACGATGTCCTTCTCCCTTTTCGTATGCCTACTTTCTGTCTATTACCATTATTAATGTTTCCTTTTTGGAGTTAAACCCCTCCGTATTGTTTCCCTATAGATTTCCCTTTAGATATAATGAAATTTTCTATAAAATTCCACTTCTTGTTGTGTTTTGTGTGTGTTTTGAGTTGAATAGTGAAGCCGCTGTCATCGAGAACTCATATTTCATAAATGTAGCAGCCTTCTAGATTATGAGACTGATCAAGGTTTTTCGTCCCTTTTTCCTAAATTTTAGACATCTAAAAAGAGACGTGGCGCTCCTTTAAGAGACGGAAATAGTTTGATTTTAATGTTAAACGTATGTCAGACTAAACCGGAAGTGAACACAAGCGTTACCTTCCGACTAATCTCGTTTCCAAATGAATTACGTTTTTATCCAAAACCAATATACGCTACATAGGCCTCATATGAGCTGAACATTTTGAGGTGGAATGTTTGAAATCGGGTAAGAAATGTGGAAGGATTAGTAAAAATTGTAACATTTCTGCTTTAATTTGGGAATTTTGTAAAGGAAAATTTTAAATATTGGAAAATGTGGAAAGCTGGATAATGTGAAAAATATTTCAATAGATGTCCTGAATGAGCTGAACAGTCAATGTTAGAATAAGATGAACATTTTGAAGTTGGAATGGTTTGAATCGTTTAAGCAAAGTTTTAGGTAGACAAATAGTGACGTAATAATAAAAATATTTTGGGGGGCGCACAATACCTTGAATGTATCAAATAAAAAGACGAGTACGTACTTGTCTGCCACAGCCAGCGCGGTGATGGGATGCTCCTGCAGAGAGATGATCTTTACTCGGTCTCGGCTCAGCCTTTGGTTAGAGGCCAGGTCCTGCGTGAGCTCCCAGACCATAATGACGCCCGCGCTCGACGGGGTAATTATTCGGAGCTCTCGCCAGTGGAAAACGGACGGTCTCAGAGGCCCGCCGGCCATTTTGAGGATTTCGCAGAACTCAGGCGTGGATTGAGGGAAGAGAGACGCGTTCAGTTCCAGGGTGGCCGCGTCACCCAGCTAATGAGGATGAACAGGGGAAAATTAATATACTGTGCATAAATAACAAATTAATGTATAAAAATAATAGTGAGTATATTAACATTTTTAAATATATAAAAAAATGTCTACAAAATACATAAAACAATTCAGACTATATATTCTTTAAAAGTAGAAAACAATTAAATATAATACAAATAATAATAATAATAATACAAATGACATTAAAATTGTAATGATATAAGGGATAAAAATCATAATAAAAATGTCTCACAAATTATAGATCTCTCTTCAAAATTTTAAATATGGTGAAATACAGAAAAAAAACTATTTTAACAACAATAAAATACAATTAATTCATGAATATACAAAAAAATCAATATATAATACTATAGAGGAGAATGTATAACAAATAATTGCTTAAACAATTATGAACATATATTTAAAAGCATAAATGTACAAAATATAGAGTAAAAAGATTGTTTTTAAATCAATAAAATAAAAAATGTTAGAATGTTTAAATACATAACATACAGCATATAAAGGGGAAATATTATAAGTGAATATATTATAAATGAATACAGAAATTTTATTTTGTCTGTTTGTTTGTCTATTAACTCCTATATTTATAGGGGTAAAACGACAAACAAATGACTACTATATACAGTACTGTATATCATAAAATGTCAACAAAAAGTAAAAAATAATAATAATAAATATTTGATGATGAAAAATTTATCACATATAAAAATGGAAAAAATAATGAGCATGATCTAATAAATCAAAATGACACAGTGTAAATAATTACCTTAATAACCTTGAGGGGAACATATTGCAAATTTCTCTGTGCCTGAAAAAGATCAACTGTTTAATACAAGAAACACTTTGTACTGTAGAATTATTGAAAAAACAGTCCCATTTGAGTTTTATAACATAGTCCGATGGCCACTCTTCTTTGAAAAATCTTTTTTTTAGAATTGTATGGCGGACCAGATCAAACGTGGCACTACTCACCGTGCTGTAAAACAACACTTGGCTTTCACTGCTGCTCAGCAACTGAGTGCTATTGTTTGGGTTAAAAATTATGTGATTCTGGAAAACAAGTAAATATAGGAGCATGTTTTTGTCTTCTTTGCCTGAATGCAAAATTGTGTGCAAGGTGATGTTGCGTTAACTCTACTTACTTGATAACCATACTCAGGGCTGAGCTCGGTGAGCCACAGCGCTTCATTGGAGTCGTTGGTCCAATCCCAGATACACACACACTGTGGACAAACAGCACTGATCACTGAACGTAAAAATCTATTAATGCTAATACTACGCACCATTAAATTAAATGGTTTTGCTCTTCATTCATTTTTCATTCATTTCCCAGGAGACACAGCCAGTCCGCCCGGAGAGGTAGAGTAGAGGGCAACAACTATAACTCACCTGCTCTCTTTCCTTCCCGAGTGTCACCAGCTGTTTAGCGTCCCCCGAAAACCCAATGGCAATTACTCCCCCGTCAGGATGGCAGTCGAACAACGTATGAACAGGAATGCTGTAACGTTCCAAACATATCAACAGAAGCACGATTGTATGTACATTGTTCCGCACTATATGACAGATTTTTCTTAGTTTCTCACAGTTTCTCTTACAGTTTCTGTAATCAACTGAGTGTAAAGATTCTGCCTGATTGTTTTCTCAAGTTCCTCCTTTCCTCACGCCCAGCAACTCACTGCTTTCCCTCCTCCTCCTCTGGAAACATTTGTTCCAACATCAGACTTTTATTCCGGAGAATTAGGTTCGTGCAGTCGTGTTTTTGCATAACTGTAATTTGTTTTTTGATTTACAGCCCTCTAATTACTCTTCTGATATGGTTAAGATTGCCTTTTGTGTGAATTCATCCTGAGGTAAAGCGGGTCAATGGGCTACCCTTCTTTGGGAGAAAGGGCCTCCCATTTTGAGTTTATTTGATACTTTTTCATTGGAACTGCATAAGGTTTTTAACCTGAACATCAGGTTGTGCTTTTATTGTGGACAAGAGGAACACCTGTCCTGTGCGACCAAAAGACCCGGCTCATTGATGAAGAGCACTCTGGTGAGCCTTATTTCGCTCGTTCTCCCTTCCGTTTCACTCTCTCGGCTATCTTAAATCACAATTTGAATACTCTGCCTCTTCACATTCTTGTGGATTCTGGAGCAGAGGACGACAAAATTTCTTGTCGTGTGACATCATCCACGACCAACGATTTGGCCCTACTATACCCCTACGACGGCAAAATTAAAAGTCTAGCATGTTTGATTTTTTTGAGGGATATCTTACGTGTCGTGTGACATATCGACAACTCTCTTACAGCGCACCTTGACGTCGACCAATGAGATTGCGTATTGTGACCCGCGCATCGCCTCCCATGCTTGCCATTGTCAACATACTTGCACGGCGCTGTCAACATTTATCCACGTGCACGAACCAATGTTTACCCAAGCTTTAGAGCATGATTCGACATAATGCTGGCATGTTTGAGTACAACCGTTAGTGCTAGCACTAGCTTGCTAGGCTACATAATTATTATTTTTTTGCCTGCTTGCGAGCAATATTGTCTTAAAACTACGTGAACATACCTCAAGCAATCCTTGAATGAACATCCACTCCCAAGCACCGGTGACGACCACCACACCTTTTTTTCTCATTTTGTTCTTTTATCCCCCGGCACAATACATTGGCGTGGCGCATTGTTGTTGTCGTCGCCATGGTAACGAGTGTACCCGGTCGTGTAGACCGGTGACACGTTCTCTGGTTCCGCCTTCCCGACAGTGTTTGATTTGACAAGATAAAGCCCAGTGATCATAAATGACGGGATGCGGTGGTATCGGAATACATGTCGTGTAGTGTTGCCACTGACTGCCCGAGCTACGGCAAGATTCGATGGCAGTAGTCTGACATTGCAATTGTGAAAGACCAAATTTGTTTTGTAGTCTGATCCAGTCATTAAGTCATAGAAGCTGTAGATGGTAGCATAATTTTTCCAGTGACTCGCCGCACTATTCCCCTTGTGCTCACCATCTCAGGGAATCATCATGAATCCATTCAACTGTGCGTCATCATCTCTCCCTTGTATCATGTCATTCTAGGTCCCCCCTGGCTTAACCACCATAATCCGCTGATTGACAAGTCTTTGGGCTCTTGGGGTGGAGCACTCACTGTCACTCAGTATGCCTCGGGTCTGCACTACTGCAAATACATTCATTCAAGAAACCACTTGCTACCCCAGAACCCCTTGACCGCTATAAAGTGGTCTCAGTGTATCACGATTTAGCCACTGTTTTCAGTAAAGAATTGGCCCACGCCTGGACCCCCCCACCGCCCTTACGACTGTGTCATAGACCTCCTCCCAGGGGCCACCCTACCCACCAGCAATTGTTCCATCCGTCTCTACCTGAAAGAGAGGCCATGGAAGTCTACATTTCAGACTCAGATTTCTGCTGAGGCTCCTGAAGAACAAGCTGTATGTTAAACCAGATAAATGTAAGTTCCATGTCTCCTCTGTGAACTTCCTGGGCTACATAATTGCCCAAGGTCATCTCATGCCTGACCCAATTAAGATACCCAGCATCCACAAGAGGAGCTCCAACGGTTCCTGGGCTTCGCCAATTTTTACTGCCATTTCATCCGTGACTACAGTAATGTAGCAGTCCCCTTGACTCGACTTACCTCCACCAAGGCCCCTTTCTGTTGGACCCAGGATGGCGGCAGGGCTTTCATCAAGCTTTAGCCGATTGTTTGTTCTCCTGATAGCTTGTTCTCACTCAAGTTCTTCAATGGGGTCATTCCTCCAAATTAACTTGTCATCTTGGAGTTCATATAACCCTAAATTTCCTCTGTCAGTGTTTCTGGTGGCCCAGCACAACCCAGGATACCAGAACGTTTGTGGCAGCTTCCTCTGTCTGTGCCTGAGGAAAAGCCTCCCATGGGCCATCTGCTGGTCTGCTGTGCCCCCTTTGCATTCCTAGCCGTCCTTGGTCTCATATAGCTGTAGATTTTGTTTCGGGGCTACCTCAATACTGTTGTTATCACTATTATTGATCGCTTCTCCAAGTTTGTCCATTATGTCCCCCTTTCCAAGTTACCTTCAGCCCT
The DNA here is from genome assembly GCF_024500385.1 of Phyllopteryx taeniolatus. NCBI lineage: Eukaryota > Metazoa > Chordata > Actinopteri > Syngnathiformes > Syngnathidae > Phyllopteryx > Phyllopteryx taeniolatus. The sequence continues at coordinate 12,561,872 of NC_084504.1, read as the reverse complement.
TGAAACCTCCAACATTCTCGTTAGCCATGTATTCAAGCTTTACGGAATCTTTCAATATACTGTTGCAGATCGTGGTTGAGAAGTTTCCTCCCAAATCTGGAGGGAGATTTGTAAGGCTGTGGGAGCAGCAGCCAACCTTTCCTTGGGTTTCCAACGGCCAAACGGAACGTGCCAAGCAGGATTTGGAGGCTACCTCCCCTGGGTAGAATATGCCCATAACTCCCTCACCAGCTCAGCGACAGATATGTCACCCTTCATGGGGTGTTATGGTTTCCAACCACCTCCCTTGTTCCCTAACCACAAGGTGGAAATGGCGGTCCCTGCGGTTAGGGATCATCTCCACAGAATTCGGGTGGTATGGGAAACCGTCAGGGGGGCCTTGAATCGCTCAGCGGAAAGGAAAAAGCGGCTGGCTGACCGTCACCGATCCCCTGCCCCCAAGTATCAGGTAGGACAGATGGTGTGGCTGTCGTCCTGGGACCTTCCCTTGCAATCAGTCACGTAAGCTCACCCCCTTGTTTGTGGGGATCATCGACCCTTCCTCTGTCCGTTTGAACCTACCGGCTTCCATGAACGTCCACCCCACCTTCCATGTTTCCCTCCTCCAGCGCCCTCAACTCTCCGGCCCCTTCACCCAGCCTAGTTCCACGTTGTCTTTTCAAGTCCCTCCTCTCCTCAATTGATCCAAGGACCCCCCCTCGGCACTCGCCATCAGCTTTCCTGCCTCGCCCAACAACTCACCCACTTGCTGCTTGCTTCGCGACGCTCTTTGAATCTGTTCACCTGACCACTTGTGATACATTAAACAAATCTTCCAGTCTAACCATAAGTCTTGTCTTCGCTTTTTGGATCCACGTCTAGAGGCATAAAGACAGTTGCAACAATAGAATCTTTAATTCTCTTGTTTTATGGGTCACTTTTACAGTAAACTTCAAATAGGAGTGACAAATAAACACCTTGAAGCAGGCACGCTTTGCCTCTTATTTGGAGAATCGTGCGAGTCTTTTCATATCTTTAAAGTGATCTTAAAGGATACTCTCCCATTTGTTGACAGCAAGAGAGTGAGAACAGGTGATAAAGGAAGACCTTGAAAATAATATTTTAAGTTTGAAATGTGTTTTAATAAGTTCAAATATGTTAAAAGCGAAGGAGGGGTAAAACTACCAAAAAAAACATACATACTGTATTGTCTCTCACTATCATGGATTTCCACTTAGCAGGGGAGGGTCTAGAACATATACACGCGATAAACGGGGGTTCACTGAAGCATGTTGTAAATATGTACGATGTTACTACCCAGAGTATGAATCCCACAGTATGACTGTGCTTTTCTCGTTCTGGTCCGCCGTCGCGATCCAGCGTCGGTCCTCGCTGACACACATGCACGAAATGGGGGAGCAGTGACCCTGAAAAGTATCATATCAACTTGGAATTTTATGTGGTAAATATTATTTTGACATGCGTCTTTCTATTTTTACCTGGAGTATGTGCTGGGAGTTGGTGGTGTGGTTGTAAACGATCGCGACGTGAGCTCCGGCATACAGGAACACCAGCTGACTGTGGTCTTGCAGAACGTACACCGGAAGAGAGGAATTCACCCCAGAGACCCAATCAAGTGACTGGATAGATGGATGGAGCGCACACTTGGGGATATATTAAATACATTTCACTCTTCATATAGTGGTACCTTGACTTCTGAGTTTGAACTATTCTGTGATCAAGCTCCTAACTTATTTTATATATCAAATCGATGTTACCCATTCAAATGAACTGAAATGGCATTAATCTGTTCCAGGCCCCCATAAAACACCACTGTTTTTTAATTTCACATTTTTAAACATGGAAAAGAGGACTGTATCATATAAAACATAATAAAATACAATAAAAGAATGGAAGGAAATAAACTGGTATGTGGTTGGCTGGTTAGTCAACGTGTGAGCATCAGGGCAAGTGTTGTGGCCTACACCAGCTCCTTGTGAGTTAATTTGTGTGTTTGACAGTTTGCATCGACGACTGTGGCTCTCCTTGCCCACATGAGAGGGCATTATAGTAGTTTAATTGCTCCACTTTTTTTTCCCACTTCACGCCAGCGCTGGTGTATCCGAAGCTCGCTCGTACCTCAAATTTTGGCTTGCAACACAAAGCAAAAAAAATAAGCAAGTGATGCTCGTAACTTGAAACAATTCAAAGTTGGGGTACTCGCAAGTCAAGGTACCACTTACATTTACTTACCAATGCATGCATTCTACTGTGCGTGGTCTCCTGTGCGAAAAGGGTTTCTCTGGTGGCAGTGTAGACTTGAGACTCCCTGCTTAGCCTTAGTTTGTCAGTGTCGCTCGGATAACTTTTTGGGGTGGGCTCGGGACCCTGTGCTTCAGCCATTGTGCCTGCCAGACACCATTAATTAAAAGCTTTCGAGTCACTGGAGGATAAAAAAAACAAAAAAAAAACTACTACTGGGTTGTTGCCCTTGCAACTCTGTCAGTAGACTGGCCTGTTTCCTGCTATCTCTTCTACACGCTTGGTGCAATTTGTAAGGAGGGACAAACTGAACACTCATTGAGTGACTGGGGTTTGTGAAGCTGGGTAGTAGTAATGTTTTTCACTCCTTTGCAGATTCGTCACGTGATGGTGGTACAGTAGTTTGATGAAGCGTTCTAATTTGGGGCGAGACAGTAGTTCTGAAAGTGTGGTACAGGTAAAAAGTTTGAGAACCACTGGTGTAGACTGTTCAAAAAGTCAAGTAAATATTGAATGTATTCTCCAAAAATATGTAGGGTAGTAAACGGATTTAGGTTGGCGAACGTTGTTGGGTAAGAAGCATGTTTTTCTCAAAAAGTTCGAAATAATCCTTGTTCTTTGATGTAATACATTTCCGTAAATGAATATGTTCTTGCAACCCAACATTTGGCGTATATTTTATGCAAATCAACACATCAATTACACTAGATAAAAACGTACTGTTATATTTATCCTTCTGAGGGCTCCCAAGCTTGTATAGCAATTTATTGCTGACAACTGTAACTGGTCTAAATCACCTGGTTACCGCATTACAGCTCCGACGCATAAAGATGACCGCCCTCGTCGTTATAAAGGCTCAAGTAATCGTTGACTTGAGAGGTTTCTTGAGAGAGCAATATTATATCCTCCATAATAACATTTCAGTGCCGAGCTCTGAAACTCTAACTGTTTTTGACTCATCGTTGCCTGGCAACTGTCTCGCCATACACTTTACACAGTGTTGAATCATTTCAAACTAAAGGTGTAGGAGGTTCAAACTTGAATCTAAATGGCCCAAATCACCTTTAACCGTAATTTAACAAGATTAACATATATTATATATTTTTTGACCACGAGGATTTGGGAAATCAAAATGGAGTCATTGGTAATAGTGTTGCTATAAGACTTTATTCTGAAACTCATAATTCGGTCATGACCGGCGTAGTGTGCCTTTGTGACTTCCGGCCGATCTCTCCTTAAAAAACAAACATGAAAAAAATATTAGCATTATTCATTATTCTCATCATAACTTATTTTCTTCAATATTAATCACTTTATTTAATTAACAAGACTATTTTTTTTTAATTATATTGTCATTTACAACTTAAAATGTTCACAAATAAATGCCACTTCCTTCGATATTATGCCTTTATTCTCATTCTCTTACGACAGCGACTATTTCTTTTTTTTTTTCTTGATTGTTTGCATTAAAGGAGCTTGTGTTTTGCAGCTCCTGTTTCTTTCTTGGCTGCTTCTCGTCAACACCGCTGCAAGATGGCGTCCGTGCGGCCTCATGTACACAGATAGGGATGTGGGTATGACACATACATTTTGATCTTCGTGCCCACGGTAACGCTAAGCTCGGGAGGTCGAAGTCGTCAGCTGACTCCATGCGTCTGGAAAGTAAGAATCCATAAAATCAAGGATCATAACATTGCGGTTCTCCAGGAATCGTTCAAATTTTAAAATTTCGGTTCCCAGTTTTGATGCCTAAAGTCAGTCGACCCCGAAGAAGAATGTTGCGAAAACCAACGAAAGAACGCTCACGAAGACTTGTTTGTGCCCACCGTCGGCAGAGAACAAACGTGTGTCTTAACTTTAACCTTAAATTAATGACCACCTCAGTGCAACACTAGGAATAAGATTACCGTATTTTCACGACCACAAGGCGCACTTAAAAGTCTTCAATTTTCTCCAAAATGGACGGGGCGCCTTATAATGCCTTATGTGTGCATCGAGTTCCAAACTATGTAAATGTTGTTGTGTGACTTTAATGAGCGCTCCGCTTGACTGACTGGGAGCATTTCCTGCCGACACGCTGCTTATATAGAGGAAGGCGGACGTGACTGAGGACAGCATGCAGACGTTAAAGGGGGAAGGGTGCGTGTGACAGAGGAGGCTAAAGGCACGCTCCCAGTAGGTATATAGTTCCGGTATGTGCATCGGTTTGGCTAAGGACCCCGAAAGGACAGGGATAAAAATGACAAACCAGACAATTATGCAGGTGAGGGATTGAAATGGTACCAGTCACACCCCTAAAACCTAATTTCCATCCTTCTATGACACCAGGATGTACCCCAACTGGGATTACGGGGTCCACGGATAGTTTAGGTTGAACTAACTTTCGAATGGAGGGTCAATTATAGTCTTTTTTTTAAACTTAAGTAAATGAGCTGGATCAGCAATTCTACGTTTACCAGTGTCCTTTTGTGTGCGTGTGGGGGAGGGGGGGGGGGGTGTATCTGTACTAATTTAAGTACAAAGTGGGAATATAAATATCTATCTTTGTCTATCCTTGAATTTATGTTTTTGGACTGTTTTGGTTTTCTTTTCAAAGGGTAAGCTTGGAACATTTCATCTCATTTGTGAGTGAGGAGATGTTTCACACACAGTTCCTTTTTGTGAATTGTATTACATTTTCATTGTTATTATTTGAAACTTGAGCCCTTGCTAAATTATGTTTATTAAAGTACCTTTTTCTGAGCATGGAAAAATATCCCTTCCATTTCTTTTAAGAGTAATAAATGCAGTGTAACTGTATATTATTCCGACTCTGTGAAAAAAAACTTGTATTTAATGCAATTCATGTGTGGCTTTCTTCTTCTCGTCTTTTATCTGATGAAGTTGTTATCTGCATGTGTGCACCACACTGCCCCTAAGAGGCAAGGTTGCGCACAGCAGGAACAGCAATCTTATGAGCACTCAACCAGGCACACAACAGGGACTAATTACAGTGCAGGTCGGCAGTACGGCAAGCAGTATTGCTTTATTTCCCCCCTTTTTTCCTCTTTGTATTTATATTTGGGATACGGATAAAAGGTACAACTCAGATTGTTTCGCTCTTTTTTCCGCAGATGTCCAGCGGCTGGTCCGTCACTGAGAAGAACCCACGCCACCTCATGTCAAAGAGGAAGCGGATGATCCACTTCTCCCCCTCAGTAAGGAAGAAGAGGAGAAGGCCGATGTCACTAAAATGCTGCCAACTGTCGTCGTCGTGAAGAGCGAAGACGATGAAGACAAACGGCCAGAGTAGTTGCAGTTTCATCGTCACAGTCCAAGTGGAGACCTGTATGGAGGACCGCCACTTGTGAAGAAGGAAGAGAAGGCTCCGCACCCCTTGCAAGTTAAGGAAGAGCAGGAGCCACAGCCCCTCTACATGAAGAAGAATGAGGAGGACACTGACATCAGCAAATTGCCACTGATTGGTATCTCTGTGGAGAGTGAAGGCAAAGACAATCCACCCGTGTGGTCACAGCTTCGTCATCACAGTCCAAGTTGAGACCACTCTGTAGGACCACCGCTAGACAACCTCTTAGCTCCACTGTCAGACAGTGACAACACCGAAAAACGAGGTGACGACAAACAGTTGAAAGCTCTGAAAAGGAGACAAGTCTTGTCAACAAGGAAACGCCACAAACGTACAAAAAAACATTTGACCTGCTCAGTTTGTGGTAAAGGTTTTGCTATAAAAACAACATATGATGACACACTTGAGAACACACGCACAGGAGAAAACCCCTTTAGTTGCTCAATTTGTGGCAACCCCTCTCAAAAGGCACATGTGGAACCACACATGAGAATACATGCAGGAGAAAAAAAAAACCTTTCATTGCTCTGTTTGTGGCGAGTGTGAAAGGAGAGGCTGACATCACACTTGAGAACACACACAGGGGAATATCCCTTTAGTTGTTCTGTTTGTGATCAAACATTCTCTAATAAGTCACATTTGGTAACACGCATGCGAATACACACACTGGAGAAAAATACTTTTAGTTGTCCAGTTTTTGGGAAACGCTATGCTCATCCGTCCAGTTCGACTACGCACGTGTGGGAGCGCAACAAAGAGAGAATAAATCCAGTCATCCCCCAGAATACAATTTCATCTGCAGTAACTAACAATGAAATACTGTATACCTTTACAGGACAGTCATGTGTATTTCGGAGGTAAAATAGCGCTCCATAATATTGTACTTCATAAAAACTTACAGTATTAACAAATAAATAGAATTACAAAGAGCGAAACACTTTTTGTCATACTGCATCAATTAATACGGATATACTGTTTATTGTGACATGATTGTGAATCCCAGTGAGTTCTAGGCGGTCCTTGCCTCTTTGCGGCAGCCAGTCACATTGCAGCGGGGCGTGTCCTACCTAGAACTCAAGTGGGAATCATAATAATGCCCCTTGCCCAACTCGGCACAAATATTTGTCGTTCTCTTTAGAGCATACTGTAAATGACTGGGTACTTTTTTGTCTGTCTACATATTGTTACTGAATCATTTGTGTTCAATCTGTTGGTTAAAGGGTTAAAGCACCGCAACATGGATGCTAATTAGTGATGACTAATGACTTTCTTACATTAAAACTCTTTTCTAAAAAAAATAAGACATTCTGGCTTCGAAATTAATCGTTTTAATATCATACTATAACATTATTTAACAATGCAATTTTTGTGATATTAAAATTATTTTCTTGAAACTTTGTGTTCCTTATATTACGACTCTTGCAATTGCAATATTCTTCTTTCCCCTTTTCTTAATTGTTTGCAATGAAGACGTCATTTTGCAGCTCGTTTTTCTTTGTCGGTTTTCACTCATCAATACCGCCACAAGATGGCGAGAGTGTGGCGTCGTGGATAATGCTTGAGCCGCTGTTAAGCTACCACCGACGAAGAACAGGCGGAAGCCGTCGTCGACTCCGGAAAGTGAGACAAAGCTCGAGGGGGGGAATTGGTGAAATCGACCAAAAAGACAACATGAAAATGTCAAAAAAGCAACTTTGTCGAGCCACAGAGGAAAAGGAGCGTCAATGGCCACAACGGGAAACAGTTTCCTCCACTCAAATTGACCAAGGTGCGTTTACTATTCATTGGTTTAATGTGTTTAAAAATGTTAATATGATGTTTTCACGGGCACGTAAATTACTCTGCGACGAAGCAAGTGGTGCGAAGTAACAAAGTAGAAATACTTATTGTTTTCTTTAGCTGGAAGAGAGGCCTTTGTCAAGGTGGGGGGAATTATGAACAGTTCCACATAGCAATCACAGTTAGCACAAAACCTTTAGTATTCTGCTTCAATGCAAAAATAAAACAAAACAAAAAATGTTAGGAAAAGCCTCCTAGAAGAGCCGTTAAGTAGGGTTAGTCAGAGGAACTTTAAATGGTGGAAAGTACATGCTGACTCCTATTTAACATGACTTCGATTGTGATTGGTTAGTCCACATCCCCAGCTATAAGAGGTTGTGCACACTTGTGCAACCTCAATATCTCACAAGCTTATCTGTACTCACTCTCTCCATAACGTTCTACAGTTACTCTATTCGATTTACTCAACTAATTTGTGGGGATACATTTTACTTGTGAGAGTAGTTTTAATGCAACGTACTTTTTACTTTGTTACTTGAGTATTTTTGTGAAGAATAAACACTACTTTTACTTTATGTCGAGCTACACTCCGTTCGTTACTTTTACTTTTATTAATCTATTATTGCTTGGGCGATCATATGTTTTGTTTTATTAAAGAGACTTCCGGCTTGGGCGCTGTCACATGACTCTGTTTCACCAATCCAGTGAAACTACTACTGACGTTTAAATCTGTTTGACCAATCAAACGGAGCCTGGCAGTCACATCACCGTACACGAAGTCTCCGCGGCCACACACACAAGCAAAGTTTTCAAAGTGACACATTCTCGTGAAACCTGGTTAAAAACAAAAAAGAACATCGACATAATCTGGTGAGCCTGTTGTGCTGTTTCATTAATGTGTGTAAGTCAATTTAAGACAATTTCTTGTGGCAGAATTCACCTTAATTTATGTTATATTATACTTATTAAATGTATTATTGTTTCGGTTAAAGTGATATTGTTGGGAAATATCTGAATTTGTACATTCCCATTTTATATTTTTTGCCCAGTTGTCGTCATAATTTGATAAGGAAAATAAAAGAGTTGCCAGGTTTTTTTTCCCACTGAACACTTACTCTTCCCCAAGTAATTATTTGGAGAGCTACTTTTTACTTGTCATATTATTCTAATGTAACAGTACTCTTACTTTTCTTGTTTCTTGGCTACACTGCCCTCCTCTGATTATAGGTCACATAATTGGTGGGAAACGTCTTGAAATGAATTATCTTGATTTAATTGTTTATATCACAAATAACCTGGCATTTGAAGAGGGATGTGGTGACTTTTTATATTCAGTCTATGAAATGGAAAAAATAGTGACAGCAACGACATGGCGGAACAAGAATGATTCGTGGTGAATGCGTTGTGTCTTGTGTCATCTTAAAATTCACAAGCTTCTTCTCAAACTTTTTACACCATCTACCACCTCAAAAAAGCCACGTACCACGAGTCAGGTACTCGTACCACACTTTGAGAACCACTGAAGTAGAGAAAGTGTGAAAGCATGACATTTTGTGATATTTTTGCAATGGGATAATTTGATGAACCGTAACGGTCCTAATGTTACCAAAGATGCCAAAGTGAAGGTGGTGCGTCCCAGCAGGACCCCATTCAAATCCATCCAGTAAGTGGTTGAAGAATTTTCAGTATGGTGCCATTAACAATAAACTGTACTTCACAAAAAGTACTTTCCGTTTTGATTTTTTTTCAGTTTACCACTCCAACACACGATGACATATGGTAAAATCTTAATATAACTGACTTGTCTGGGCCACACTGAGTTGGTGGTGCTCGTCTCCTGCAGATGTCCAGCAGCCGATTGGTCGTCAGCAGGAGCATCGGCAGACCTCCCACGTTAAAGAGGAAGAGGAGGATCCACAGCTGTCCCATGTTAATGAGGAAGAGCAGAATCCAGAGGCCCAGCACGTCAAAGAGGAGGAGCCAGAACACCCCCATGTGAAAGAGGAAGAGGAGGATCCAGAGACCCTCTACATTAAGGAAGAAAAGAAGGAGACTGACGTCAGCAAATTGCCACTGACTGGTGTCTCTGTGGAAAGTAAAGACAAAGACAAATCACCTGAGTGGTCACAGCTGCGTCATCGCAGTCCAAGGGGCGCCCACTGTGGAGGACCACCCCCAGACCACCTCTTAGCTCCACTGTCAGACAGTGATGACATGGAAGGACCTTTGAGGGGTGAGGCAGACTGTGAAGGTGACGACAAACCGTGGAAATGCTCTGAAAGGGAAAGGACTCTGGCCATCAAGGAAACTTCACAAATGCGTCCAAAACTTTTTACCTGCTCAGTTTGTGGTAAAAGTTTTGCTAAAAAACAACATATGATGACACACATGAGAACACACACAGGCGAAAAACCCTTCAGTTGCTCAACTTGTGGTAAAACCTTCTCTCAAAAGCCACATTTGGAATCACACATGAGAACACACACAGGCGAAAAACCCTTTACTTGCTCATTTTGCAGTAAAACATTCTCACAAAAAGAAAATATGGAATCACACATGAGAATCCACACAGGAGAAAAACCATATACCTGCTCAACTTGTGGTAAAACATTCTCTCAAAAGCCATATCTGGTATCACACATAAGAACACATACAGGAGAAAAACCCTTTCCTTGCCCATTTTGTGGTAAAACATTCTCTCGAAAGGAACATGTGAAATCCCACATGAAAATGCACACGGGAGAAAAACCCTTTAGTTGCTCATTGTGCGATAAAACATTCTCTCATAAGTCAAATCTTGTAGCACACATGAGAAGACACACAGGAAAAAACGCCTTGAGGTGTTCAGTTTGCCATAAAACATTCTCTCGAAAGGAACATGTGGAATCACACATGAGAACTCACACGGGAGATAAACCCTTTCGTTGCTTTGAGTGTGGTGAAAGCTATGCTCTTAGGGCCAATTTGACTGCACACATACAAACACACAACCAGGAGAAAATCAATGTTTTACAGGAGTGATCAGACAGGCGAAATTCAGTGAGGGGCCAGCTTGAGTCTGAGTCCCGCTATGTCTGAATGACCAACATCTTCGCACTAGACTTTCATCTTTTTCAATGTCCAAAAATTGGTTACATTCTCTTTACCAACAATTTTCAAAGTCCTTTGGTTTCAAAAATTCCAGAAAGTCCAGAAGGAAAAAAATACACAGTGCGACATCCCTTTTGTAAAGTCCCCTTTTGTGTTGATTTTTGTGTTCCATTTGTGTCTGTCAGTCTGTGCAGTCTCCATCAAATTGCTAAGTGGGCATTTTTAACCGTGTCCTCCATTTAACCCAGTTTGTGACACCTGTTGTGATAACAACCTCTATGCTCACATGAGAAGTACAAATATTTAAGGGCCTATCTCACTGGCCTGGAGACTAGTTAGCGTTCTGATGGTGCATCAAGTCTCCACTCCGTCTCCATGACGTCTCCTGGAGACTAGCCGAGTTGCCAAGGAGTCTGAAACGGAACATGTTCAATTTCATTGGAGACCTTTTGGCAACTCCTCTATATGCTCACTGTAGAGCAAAACGTTCACATAGCTTAATGTCACAAAACTGCAATCAGTCATCACCAAAATCTATGTGGACATCTGTAGTTATGTCGTCAACTTAGGGGCATCGCTAGACAGCCCCCGAAAAAAATCCTTGTTGGCTGGGGGGTGGGTCATTTTCCAACCATGAAAAGCACTATACTGTAGCTGCTATATTTATATTTTATGGACATACCACATGTTCCTATATGCTTATTTATAGAAAAAGCCCAACATCACTTATGTCCTATAAACTGTGAGCAATCGTCATCAAAATCTATGTGAACATCTATATCTGTGTCCACTTCAACCTCTGGAAATATCGGAACGATCGCCACAACATTTTGGATTATATGGACGTTAAAGCGTTTTCCTCATTACGGAGGATTGTCCAGTGGATGAGCATGGACGCTGATGAAAGCATACTGTACTAATAACTTACTAGTGACGTGTGTCGTATGACGTATGGGTGCAATAATGGAGAAATAAATTAAGAAATAAAAGGTACAACAGGCTGCTGACTCAGTGCCTCATCTTTTTTTCCATCCATCCATTCTTTGGACAGCTCATCCTTACTTTGAGTCTGCGGATGGGTTGGTGCCCGTCTCAGCTGATTTTGGGTGAGAGGCGGGGTACACACTTAACCAGTTGCCAGCCAATTGCAGGGCACAAAATACACAAACAACCATTCACACCTATGGACAACTTGGTCTTCAATCTTCAGGTAGCCTACCATGCATGTTTTTGGGAATGTGAGCGCAAATAGGCCGACCCGAAGAAACCGAGGTAGGCATGTGGAGAACACATGACCTCTTAACTATGAGGTGTATGTGCTAACCAGTTGGCCACTGAGCCACCATGACCTTTTTTACCCAATAAAAAATCATTTTATTGTAATTTACAATTTTGAAGTACACTCCTCAATGTTATTATCAAAAAAGCCAATTTTTTTCCAGAGACTGCTTGTATTTTTCTTGAAAAATATTTTATCAATGAGTATCACTTTCCTTTTAATATCATACCAATATTCTCATTCTGTTACAACTCTAAATTGTAAAATTTTCTTGATCATTATATAGTGATTGTTCATAATAAAAGTGCTTCATATTTGAAGCTCCGTTTTTCTGTCGACTGTCTCTCATCAACACGCCTGCAAGAGTACGGTTTTGCATAATTGCGATTGAAATAAAAGATTTTGATTTTTTATTTTTTTTTAAACACGGCCGCAGACAGCAGTTGTGTGATGTCATAGATGCGTTCGCCCCTGTGCAGCCACCACCGAAGAAGAAAAGGCGGAAGTTGGCTTCGCTATAGCGAGGCAGCGGAAGTTACGTGGAGAAAGGTGACATTTCTCGTACATACAACGTGAAAATGCCCCAAAAGAAACGTTGTCGAGCAAGGCAGGACAACGAACGACAACGGGAAAGGGTTTCGTCTACTCAAATTGTGCAAGGTGCGTTCACTCGCCTTCTACTTGCTCATCGAACGCATTTTCGCGGGGAAAACGTGTAGGAGAGTTCGCCGTTTCGTCGCCAAATGGTCACGTGATGTGTTGGTTGGCAAAACATCATGTTTCAATTACGGCCGACTTAGATTCGTTGATTAGTAATGGGAGTGTCGTGTTACGTTACCGGCTGTACAAACAAATGATTATGTTTTGCAGTCTAATGTCTACGGTGGCCGAGACAGGTCACAACAGTTGCAAACACAACGACATGCAAAACTGATTTCAAAACCAGTTATCCCTCAATTTGTTGTGTAATGGTAATAATGTTTTGGTGATGATTAAACATTTATATGGTTCCACTGTTCTAACAGCCCTGTGAGGGAAATCATAACTACAATGCGGCCCGAGGCAAAAAAGAGTTTGACACCCCTGATCTAGGACTTCTTTTGGTGTTAAGGTAGCTGACCCATGTGCTTGGTCAGTTTTGGTTCTTTTACTTCTACTCAGCTGGGACTCCCTTTTCACAATACAGTAATAATAAGATAAGAATAACTTGGATATGAACACCTCACCCTATCTGGGGTTTAGGTTTTCAATTCTTTATATTAGTAGTTTAAACTTGAATTGTACCTCAAATTATGATCCCAAACTCTTTAAACTCATTTCAAACTCATCTTACAACATTACCCTTAAAAATAAACGGCTTATAGATTATTTGATTTTGGAAAAAGTGCTCCGGAAGTGCAAGGACGCTGGGCGTGGATGTTTTCGCTTTGCAACCTGTAAAAATACCAAATTAAGCTGTGACATAATGAAGTGAACTTCGATGTCCACTTTATTAAAAAAAACCCATACAGTATATTAATTAGGGAACAAGTGAATGATTCCCAACACAGCCATATTTTGGAATACAGATAATAGTACAACTCAGAAGTCAATCATATTGTGTTTGGTTCAAATGTGTGTCGCTGGTGTCCTGCAGAGATCCAGGAGCTGATCAGTCACCGAGAAGAAACCATGCCCCCTCATGTAAAGAATGAAGCAGAGGATCCACTGCCCCCCCACGTTAAGGAGGAAGAGGAGGAAGGCGGTGTCAATAAGTTGGCACTGACTGTCGATGTCGTGAAGAACGAAGATGACGAAGACGACCCGGCCGAGTGGTCACACCTTCATCGTCATCACTTTCCAAGTGGATACCACTGTGGCGGGCCACCACCGGACAACCTCTTAACTCCACTGTCCGATAGTGACGATACAGATGAACCTTTGAGGAGCAGTGCCGACTGTGGAGGTAACGATGGTAAGGGACGTATCACCTACTCCGTTTGCAACAAAAACTATTTGTATAAGAATACAGTGGTACCTTGACTTAATTCGTTCTGCGACTGAGCTCCTAACCCAATTTACACTGAACCCCCATTTATTGCGAGGGATACGTTCCAGAATCAGCCGCAATTTTTTTGTTACCCCTCTTCCACACTTTGAACACAATGGAACATGTTACAGTACAACTTAACCACTGTTTACAAACATTGTAAATGTATTTGAACACTAATTACAAGGATAACGTATAGAAAATGCTGAACATATTGTAGTGTCTATTAGAGCTGTACTATAGTAATACACATCGTCGTTACAATATAACAGTATATCATTTAGATTGTAATTATTTTTTTTGTTTATGGACAATGTGTACATGTATTAATCAACATCAGAAGACATGATGCTTGCACTAGATTTACAACCCCAATTCCAATGAAGTTGGGACGTTGTGTTAAACATAAATAAAAACAGAAGACAATGATTTGCAAATCATGTTCAACCTATATTTAATTGAATACACTACAAAGAAATTTAATGTTCCAACTGATAAACTTTATTGTTTGTAGCAAATAATCATTAACTTAGAATTTTATGGCTGCAACACATTCCAAAAAAGATGGGACAGGTGGCAAAAAAGACTGAGAAAGTTGAGGAATGCTCATCAAACACCTGTTTGGAACATCCCACAGGTGAACAGGCTAATTGGGAACAGGTGGGTGCCATGATAGTCAACACGACTATGTTCTTCTTCGTCTCTTTCTTCATCTATCTACATCTCTTATCTAGGTACTCCTTATTAGGGTTGGGCATCGTTTGAATTTGATCGATTCCGGCTTCTTACTTCGATTCCGGTTCCAAACGATTCTCGATTCCGGTTCTTTTAGGTGGCTGGCATGGTTTCAATAAAGGGTGTCCAAACATTGAACATTCATTTTCTTAGCAGCCCGCAGCATAGACTAATAGGAACATTTGACTCGGGATTCTTTATAACCAGTATCAATATCAAACCTATGAACTAAATGTGTGTGACTTTTGCATGTTGAAATCATTCAAATTTGGGAGTTTAGCTTAACTTGTTAGAAGTTAACATAGACGCGTTTGTGAGCAATGCATTGCTCAGCAGAGATCAAGTGTGAGTGAAAAGTGCTGTGAATGAACTTTGCGCTGATAATAATCCAGATGGTCCTTTTCCTCTTTTGGCCCGGAGGAAACGACGTCCATGATTTCCAAAAGCAATTTGAAATGTGGACTCGTCAGACCACAGCACAATTTTCCACTTTGCGTCAGTCAATCTCAGATGAGCTTGGGGCCAGAGAAGCCGGCGGAATTTCTGGGTGTTGTTGATATATGGCTTTCGCTTTGCATGGTAGAGTTTTAACTTGGATTTGTAAATGTAGCAACAAACTGTGTTAACTGACAATGGTTTTATGAAGTGATCCTGAGCCCATGTGGCAATA
Source organism: Phyllopteryx taeniolatus (assembly GCF_024500385.1). Taxonomy (NCBI): domain Eukaryota; kingdom Metazoa; phylum Chordata; class Actinopteri; order Syngnathiformes; family Syngnathidae; genus Phyllopteryx; species Phyllopteryx taeniolatus. Next base: position 12,546,703 of record NC_084504.1, on the reverse strand, counting down.
TCCTTTAGACAATGATGTCGGTTTTGAATGCAGCGCTGCCTGAGGGATCGAAGGTCACTTGTTGGGTTTCGGCCTTGCCACTTATACGTGCAGTGATTTCTCCAGGTTCACTGAATCTTTTGATGAGATTATAGTGGACCACAGATGATGAAGTCCCTAAATTCCTTGCATTTGTTCATTGACAATCGTTGTTCTGAAACAGTTGGATTATTTGTTCACGCAGTTGTTCACAAAGTGGTGAACCTCGCCCCATCCTTGCTTGTGCACAATTGAGCCTTTCGGGCATGATCCTTTTATACCCAATTATGACACACACATTTCCAGTTAACCTGCTCACCTGTGGAATGTTCTAAACAGGTGTTCCTCAACTTTCCCAGTCTCTTGTTGCCCCTGTCCCAGCTTTTTGGGAACGTACTGCAGGTATCAGATTTACAAGGAAAGAATAACATTAAATATCTTGTCTTTGTAGTGTATTCAATTGAATATCGGTTGAAAAGGATTTGCAAGTCATTGTATTCTGTTCTAATTTACGTTTTACACACCGCCCCAATTCTTTGGAATTGCGGTTTGTAGAATAACAATTTAATTGTGTGAGCTAAACTGTGTTTGTGTTGCTTGTCTCTTGCAGACATTCAGCAGCATGAAAGGGGCTTCAGTTTAGAGCAGGAGGATCCACAGCCCCTCCGCATGAAAGAAGAAGAGGAGGAGTTTGACGTCAGCAACTTCCCACTGACCATCGTCGTCGTGAAGAGTGAAGACGACGCAGTTGAACCACCTGAGTGGTCGCAGCTTCATCACCACAGTCCAAGTGGAGACCATTGTGGAAGGCAACCACCGGACAACATCTTAGCTCCACTGTCAGACAGTGAAGACATGGAGGAACCTTTTCGGAGCGATGCAGACTATGAATGTGACGACAAACAGTCAAAATGCTTTGAAAACAAGACAATGCCTCGCAACAAGGAAATTTCACAAACAAGTAGAAATCGTGTGACCTGCTCAATTTGTGGTAAAGGTTTTGCTAAACAATATTTAATTAGACATCTGAGAACACACACAGGAGAAAAACCCTATAGTTGCTCAATTTGTGGTAAAACCTTCTCTCAAAAGCCGCATCTGGACTCGCATATGAGAACACACACAGGAGAAAAACCATTTCCTTGCTCAGTATGCGGTACAACATTCTCTCGTAAGGAACATGTGGAATCACACATGACAATACACGGGAGAGAAAAACCCTTTACTTGCTCCACTTGTGGTAAAACCTTCTCTCAAAAGCCCTATCTGCTATCACACATGAAAACACACACAGGAGAAAAATCTTTCAGTTGCTCATTGTGTGGTAAAACATTCACTCATAAGTCACACGTGGTATCACACATGAAAACACACACTGGAGAAAAACCATTTCAGTGCACATTGTGTGGTAAAAGATTCGCTCACAAGTCACATGAGGTGAAACACATGAGAACACACACTGGAGAAAAACCCTTTTGTTGCTCAGTTTGTGGGAAGACATTCTCTCGAAAGGATTATATGAGCTCACACATGAGAGTGCACACAGGAGAAAAACCTTACGGTTGCTCATTGTGTGATAAAACATTCTCTCTTAAGTCACATTTAGTAACACACATGAGAATACACACAGGAGAAAAACCTTATAGTTGTTTAATTTGTGGTGAAAGCTATGCTCATAAGAACAGTTTGACTGTACACATGCGGACACACAACAAGGGGCGATAAATGTTTTACAGTCGTCCCACACAATACTGCAGCATCCGAAGCAGATCACTCTTTTTTTTTTATTGAATTTTTCTCAATGTGACGTTGTTGTATTCTGTGTACGTTTGATTCTTTGCTATAAAGACAATTTGGATTCTGACCGCTTGTTGCTTCTTTCTTCCGCTCCTGATGTTTGGTTTGTTACTGAGTTGTCTTCTCTTATAGTATGAAGCGGGCACGTGCAGACATAGCCACGAGGTGATGTTTGTGCACCTGCCTTTTTGTCCTGGATCAAAAAAGTGCCCTTTTTTTCTGCAGCCCAGTTTTCCTCTTCGTTCAATATTTGTTGAAAATAAAAATTACCCTCTGTGTCATCAATTCCACCCAAAGTGTTTTAATATCTGACTGGCATTTACTTGAGTACTTGGGAGACTTGTAGATGTATGCTCCTCCTCGTCGTCCTCTTGGCTCATGTATAATCTTGTCGTAATAGTGTATTCAATTGAATGTAGGTTGGAAACGATTTGCAAGTCAATGCCTTGGCTTTTTATTTACGTTTTACACAATGTACAAACTTCATTGAAATTGAGTTTTGGACTTCCTCCCTTAAATACCATCATTGTTCCCTTTCTTCCATCCATCCTTCCTACCTTCCTTTCATCATATCCTTAGTCCTTTCCCTCCATCCACCCATCCTATGTTCCTTCCTTGTGGTTTGTATATTCAATTGAGTTGTACAAGTTATAGATTAACTAGTAGTGGGGAAAATATTGGATTTTGAGTGTAAAATGATTGATATTGGTCTCAGTTTTGTACATCACAAACCTGCCATTTGAACACTGGTCTGTAGACTTCAATGTAGCTCCCCTTTACCTCCTTTGGTAATAGTTGTATAATTGACTGTTATGTTAAAAGAAATAAGTTGAATATATGCTACTGTTTTTTCTTAGATGTATGAATAAATGTGGCGATGTGACACAGTGGACGACTGGTAAGTACATCTGCCTCACAGTCCTGAGGACCTGGGTTCAAATCCGGCCTCACCTGTGTGGAGTTTGCACGTTCTCCCTGTGCCTGCGTGGGTTTTCTCTGGGTACTCCGGTTTCCTCCCACATCCCAAAAACATGCATGCTAGGTTAATTGAAGAATCTAAATTGCCCATAGGTGTGAATGTGAGTGTGAATAGTTACTTGTTTATATGTGCCCTGCAATTGGCTGGCAACCAGGTTCAGGGTGTACCCCGCCTTTCGCCTAGTCAGCTGGGATAGGCTTCAGCACGCCCGTGACCCTAGTGAGGATAAGCGGTATGGAAAATGAATGAATGAATGAATTTGGTGATTGGAGCCGTTTTTTGGGGGGGTGCTTGAGCACCTGCCCCTTCCTACATATCTACTTACATACAAAACCAAATTGGTTGTTGTTGTGGTTTAGTTAATATTAGATTTGATAATGAAGTGAAATGTAATCGAGGTGAATTTTGACCTCAACTGCAACTATAATACATTTGTTTAATATACACTGTTGAGTTATGTTAATCACAACAAAGTGCTGTCAGTGCTTAATCCAAGACATTGATTTGCAGTGGTTGTAAGAAGCATGATTATCCAAATATTTTACAATTAAGAGTTCATTTATACCCCATTGTTACATTTCTTAAATGTTGTTTTTTTTAAGAGGCTCAACCAGACTAAAGTAGTGCTGATTTGTTTTAAGCTACTTTTGTCATTTTATTGTAACTTATCTTAATGGCTACCTTTTCCAAGTACCTGACTCAACACTGCATTTTACATAGTGTTGCGTAGTTGAGCTAGCTGGAATCTGTGACACACACACATACAGTTTACATTTTACACAGCATTGCATTTTTATTAAATCAGTCCAGAAACATTGAAAATCCATTTCTTTATTAGTTTGTGAAATCTTGTGCTCGTGCACTACGTTCGTGCACTTCTCCCCGGGGCTCAGCACCCGCTGTCCATCAAACCTAGTGACACTCCTGTTATTGACAAAGAAGACAGGTGGTTTGAAAGAGGAGTGAGGGGCTATATACTGTATGTACAGGTGGAATGACCACCTACAAACAGAGGAGGAGGCTTACGAGACTCCACATATCTCCAACATAAAATGCTGTCCTGTGTCCCTTCCAAAGAGTCAATAATTCTGCCTCCACTAAATAACTAACAACATGGCCCATCCTTTTTACAACTGAATGGAAAATGAACGAGGGAATTTCCACCCAACAACTCTTATTGGCAGATAGTGGCATCTCCGCAAGGAATCTCAATGACTGATTCCAAAAGAATGATAGCCTTTGTGGTTTGGGGAATGCCTCCAATCGGAAGTCCGGATTCGAGGTCCTGAGATCTCGAGTCGGCTACTGCCCTTCCTTTATAAAGTATCTTACTGAAGTTCCCCAAAGCAATTACGTAATTGATTTTTTTCCCTCAATCCTCTTGTCTAAAGCTTAATTTTAATAAATATGATTTGACAATGGCATATGATATCCCAATAAAATCCACTGTGAAATATTTAGGCATACATATATCCAGAGATCCTACTGAAAGTAACATTTTGAATGTATGGAAGATAATTAAAAACAAAGCTTAACTCTGTTATTTAGAGATATTACTCTTACTTGTCATATTCTTCTAAGATGGAAAGCATTGCACAATGATCTACTAAGCATAATCAATTTCTATTCCTAATAAATCCATTAACATAATAAACCTGGTTAATTTGTATTATATTTCGAGAAGGAAAGTTGTAATAAGAGCTGAGTTGACCAAAGAATACAGCGATGCTGGCCTCCAAGCTATTGACTTTGAGTTTATAAATGGAACTGTGAAAGTCAATTGGTTAAAATATTCTTGAATAACAATAATCTCTGGGATCATATCCCTGAGGTGGAAAAGGGTTTTTGCTTGAATGTGATTTTAGTGTTCAAAGACACCCTGTCAAGTTATATCCGTTTCACCAGCAGGTCCTTTAGTAGTGATAACTGTAAAATTGTATAATTATAACATCACAAAATGCCAATTTGGCACAACAGATACATTATAGTGAAAAACAAATCGCTGTTTGACAAGGTCTGGATGGAGAAGGACATCTGGTCAGTGCTCCACTTAGTTGAAATTGATGGTTGTTTCCTGTCACAGAACACTTTTTGTCTGAGTTATAATTTGTAGGATAATCGTGAAACATTTAAACCCATCATGAAAGCCGTCCCCAAATCTGTTCTTGGTTGGATTAAAGGCATTTTAAGCGGCATTGCTCCGACTACCCCGTCTTTTGCTCCTTTGGGGTGGAAGCTATGACTTTACAGAGCTGCCAGCCTATACAAATTCACTTCCAGAACAATTTATCCAAATTTGTCTGAATTTCCATATTTTTTCCGTGCGAGTCATAGATTCCACTGACTTTATGCGACAACTATTTGGTATTCCTTCTGAGGAAAAAAACATTTTTTTGATTTAGAAGTGCAGCAACAAGCCACGGAACCCAACATTGCCAAAATGGTTTATTATTTCAGTTTAACAAGTAAAAACCTAATTAAAAATGTATTGATATTCCTCTTCTGAACTGGGAGAGACAGAGCTGCATATACATACAAGCCAATACAGGGAGGAAATATTTTTTCCTAATAAATTAAAAAAGCATTCATAAGTACACAATCATGTCTCATCTTTTGTAAACACTCCAATAGTTTTACCATAAACATAACGTCCTATTGGAATTGTGGATTTCGTCCCATAGCATGAAACATGCCTGTGAACTTTCTCATTCATCCATTTCATTAGAAGACGTTTTGCGTCTCATCTGAGCAGGTTTCATCAGTTCATGTAACAAGGCTTAATTAGCACTCACGAGCCTGGTTGGTGTGGAGAAACTTAACTATTTATGCTCCAAGTTGGAGACACGCCTCGCACCATGTATGGTGTCATTCGTTTTGAATATGATGTGAACCAATTGGATGGAAAGCTTCAAGTCTTCATAAGGCGTCTTCTGGCCATCACTAGGTCCCATGCCGATGTTGGACGATAAGGCCTGTATCTTCATGGACCTTGCTTTGTGCACTGGTGCACAGCCATGTTGGAACACGAAGGGGCCATCCCCAAACTGTTCCTACAAAGTTGGGAGCATGGAGTAGTACAAACTCTCTTCGGATGCTGAAGCATTCAGAGTTCCTTCACTGGTACTAATGAGCCAATATTTTGCTCATTATCAAAATTGTCTTTACAGCAAAGAATAAAACACATAAAAATGACTGTTGACAGTTGACTGCCACGTCAATTATACTGTGATCCTACCATACTGTATGTCATAATTGATGGAGTGGTACACGTTCTGCCAAAGCACACACTTTGTCAGCCAATAGTCTCATTTGCTACGAAGACACTTTGTTGCATTCGAAATAATGCTTCCATCCAATCTCTGTATTGTTAATCCTCACTAGGGTTGCAGGTGTGCTGGAGCCTATCCCAGCTGACTTTAGGCAAGAAGCATGAATGTACATGTATGCTTTTTACTGCTTTTGTACCCTTTATATGTGATGTTGACATTTTACCAATAGTATTTTTATTTATTCTCTTGGTGTTTTTTGCGCATGTGTGCAGTCAAATAGGACCTTTGACAAAAGCTTTGACCGCAAACTGAACAACTAAAGGCTTTTTCTCCCGTGTGTACTCTCACGTGTGATACCATGTTTGACTTTTGAGTGAATCCTTTTCCACAAAATGAGCAACGATAGGGTCTTTCTCCAGTGTGCGTTCTCATGTGTGATACCATGTGTGGCCTTTGAGTGAACCTTTTACCGCAAACTGAGCAACTAAAAGGTTTTTCTCCAGTGTGTATTCTTATGTGTGACAACAGATTTCGCCTTTGAGCGAAGGTTTTACCACAAGTTCCACAACTAAAGGGATTTTCTTCCTTGTGTCTCATCATGTGTGATACCACGTGTGCCTTAAGGAAGAATGTTTCATCACAAGGTAAGCAATCAAAGGGTTTTTCTCCTGTGTGCGTGCTCATGTGTCTCATCATATCGTGTATAGCAAAACATTGACCACAAACTGAGCAGGGAAGAAGTTCTTTAGATGTTTGTGAAGGTTCTTCGCTGCCAAATGTTGTCTCCTTTTCATAGCATTTCAACTGATTATCGTCACCTTCACAGTCTGCATCGCTCCTCAAAGCTTCTTCCGTGTCGTCACCGTGTGACAGTGGAACAAAGAGGTTTTCTGGTTGTGGCCCTCCACGGTGGTCTCCACTTGGACTGTGATGATGAAGCCGCGACCACTCGAGTGGTTTGTCTTTGTCTTCACTCTCCACAGAGACAGCAGTCAGTTGCAACTTGCTGATGTCAGCCTTCTCCTCCTTCTCCACCTTAATGTAGAGATGCTGTGAATGCTCCTCTTCCTCTTTAATGAGGAGGAGTTCTGGATGTTCCTCCTCCTCTTCTTTAATATGGCGAAGCTGCGGATCCTCCTGCTCCAAACCGAAGCTCCCCCTCTGCTGCTGGACATCTGCAGGAAACAAGCAACACAAAAACATTTGACGCCCAGGTCAATTATACTGTGATCCTATCATATGTCATCATTGATGGAGTGGTACACGTTCTGTCAAACTGGTGGCCTGCCAAAGCACACACTTTTGTCAGCCACTAGTCTCATTTGCTACAAAGCCACTTTTTTACATTCGAAATAATGCATCCATCCATTCTCTGTAATGCTTATCCTCACTAGGGTTGCAGGTGTGCTGGAGCCTATCCCAGCTGACTTTAGGCAAGAAGCGAGTCAAAATCTGAACTGGTCAGCAGCCAATCGCAGGGCACATATAGACAAAAAAACTTTCACACTCACATTCACACCTAGGTGGCTGTACTACCTTTTTTACAACGGGAATAGTAACTTGGGAGTTTCCATCCAACAACTGCTGTTGACGGCCAGTGGCCTCTTTGCAAGACATTTTAGCAACTGTGGATTAACATCCCAAAAGAATGATACAATTCGAGGTTTGGGGCGTGCACAGATGCCAACCCCGATCATCACCTCTTTTTGTCAGGAACGCTTTGCTTTTCTTAGGAACATTTGCGTCTTAGCCAGAACAAACCCAAACCATATATATCAGAATATACACATATATATGGGTGTCTATTTGATTTCGGGTACTTTTGATTTTTGTTTTCCCAAAAATAAAATGTCACAAAAACCTACTCCTAAAATTATTTTTACATTTTTTTTAAATGTGCAATTAAATGTTAGTCAACATAATCACAACCAGAGTTTGATTGAATAGGTTACGCGTGTAGATGCTAAACTGTAACTTGTACATTTTCTAAAGAAATTTGAGGTTTTCTTTATGTTTTGTAAAGGACAGTTCATTCAATATAAAGATTAGTTTTTAATGCACAGAAGGACCTTGACCTACAAGTTCCCCAACTTAACAGTTTTTCATGTTATGAACTGTCGCTTGGTTGATTTTTTTATTTATTTTTTTTCTGCTCTGTGTTGCGATGAAAATTGGATGTGCGCTTAAGTTTTACACACAGCTCCCCTTGAGTAAAATGAATAAAACAAAATGAGCAATTTGGGGACTGCAATTCACAGGGCATTGAAACGCTCGCAACTGGACTGTTGTGGGTTTTCGGAGAAAACGTCGGGTCAAACCAAGATAGCTGCAGCGACGAGGGTGTGTTTTGCTCACGAGTTCAAATGAACTCTGGAGCAGTATACGCTTCCGTGTATTTTTAGCGCATTTAATAGTCGAATACAACGTCGTGAATGTTAAGTCGACGTTTAGTGAACATACCTTGGTTGCGTATGACCATTTGAGTCTTGCCAACAGCTTCTAGTTGTCGTCGGTGTCGCTCGCTCTCCTCTCTCGCGCGACGAAGTTGCTCCTCGTACGATGATATCGTTTTCTCAAACAGTCCGAAGATTTCGTCGGCGGCCGCAATGAGTCGCTCCCTGAGCAACTCTTTCAACATTTTGATGTAAAAGCACACGAGGACACGCGTTGAACCTCGCGTTTGGTGCCCTCGTCGTCCAGGTAGCGATGCTTAACTTGCAGCTTGTTCTTCTTGGGTGACGGCAGGACACGCCATGCTGTAATATGATTGGCCGCTGCGTCCGCGCTCGCTGTAACATGATTGGCTGCTGCATCCGCCTTCGCTGAAATATGGTTGGCGGCTGCAATTGTTACTTACATCTTTTAAAAACACACTTTTGACTGGATTTTACGTGATGGCATCTTCTTCTTTGATATTTTTAATTATATTGATCTACTGATTTCTTGATTCATTTATTCACTTTTTGTTATGCTTATCACTAATTTTTATGGATTCATCATTTTAGGTCTTTGTGTTTTAAAATGTAACTTCCACATCAACCTTCTTGGTCTCGGTTGGGTTTGTTGGGTTCCTGCATGCTTCTCAATCGTTGTTGTTGTTCTTTTTATATGATTAGAACGTTGGTATTTTACGTTTTTTTGTCGCTACTTGCTCTGTCAAAGGACTTTGTAAACATGTTTTAAAGGTGCTATATAAATAAGGTTGTTGTTATTATTATTATTATTATTATTATTATTATTATTATTATCCATCCATTCATCCATCCATTTTCTGAGCTGCTTCTCCTCACTAGGGTCATACAAACAAACAACCATTCGCACTAACTGTCACACCTACGGGCAATTTAGAGTTATTATTATTATTATTATCATTATTATTATTATTATTACTTCCTGGGTGCAACAGCCAATCATATTCCAGCAGGGCGCATCTTGCCTCCATCCAAGATAAAAGGGCAAGTTAGAGTCATTGCTCGAGTTTCGACTCGACGTCTGACCTTTTAGATTACAAGTGCAATGGTACCTTGACTTAAAATAACATAGTATAAAACAATAGTGATATTTTAAGAACAAATATAAGAAAGTGTAAAGAAATAAACAGGTCACTGTAAATTATTGTGTACACTGTCGTATTCATGTCTTGGATGTGTACCTATGAGGTGTCGGAGTCGGGTTGGCCGGTTAGTCTGCATGTGAACGTCTGGTTGCGAGTTGTGGCCTACAGCAGCTCCTTGCGAGTGTTCTAATCTGTATTTGTGAGTTTGACTGTCTCGTTCTGTAAATGACTGAAAGTCTTAGAAGATGGGTGTGGAAACTCAACAATCTATGCTTCAAGTTGGAAGCCTGCCCCAAACCACGAATCGGATCACTCTTTTGGAATGCAAAACAGTTGTTATGATGCCTTGCAGAGAGGCCGCTCTCTGTTCACAAGAGTTGTTGGGTGGAAACTCCCTCATTAATATTCCATTCAACTGTAAAAGAATTGTAAAGCTGCCTCACAGCCAAAAGAAAGCACAGACAATAACGTCCTTTCGTCCATTCCAGCAATTCAATGATTTTGCCTCCAACAAATAATAATGAACAAAAAACACTGCCTCTTTTGGCTTTGAAGCAGCTCCACAACTTTTTGCAACTGAATGGAATATTAATGAGGGAGTTTCAACCCAACGACTCTTGTGGACAAAGCATCTTAATGACTATTGGATCCCAAAACAGTGATACCATTCGTGGTTTTGGGCATGGCTCCAACTTGGAGCACAAAAGCTTCTTCACAATTCAAAAAAACTTTTAAGATGGGAAATATGTAAGTCAAGGTCCTACTGTGCATTAAGAAAATCTTTATATTGAATGAACTATCCTTTACAAAACATTGAGAATACCTCACTGACTATTTAATTGCACTTTTAAGGCATTACCACGGCAAGGATACATTTAAAGATAACTGCATTGTCTAGGACCACTGGTTAGCTTGCCCGCCTCACAGTTCAGAGAGAGTGGCTTTCAATCATGCTCCAGCCTTCCTGTGTGGCGTTCTCATTCATGGCTATGATTTCCTCCCACATTCCAAAAACATGCATGGCGGGTTGATTGAAGACTCTAAATTGTCCATAGGTGTCAATATCTTTTGTCTATCTTTTGTCTGCGATTGGCTGGCGACCAGTTCAGATTTTGACTTGCTTCTTTTTTGTGTTGCTTGTTTCCTGCAGATGTCCAGCAGCAGAGGGGGAGCTTCGGTTTGGAGCAGGAGGATCCGCAGCTTCGCCATATTAAAGAAGAGGAGGAGGAACATCCAGAACTCCTCCTCATTAAAGAGGAAGAGGAGCATTCACAGCATCTCTACATTAAGGTGGAGAAGGAGGAGAAGGCTGACATCAGCAAGTTGCAACTGACTGCTGTCTCTGTGGAGAGTGAAGACAAAGACAAACCACTCGAGTGGTCGCGGCTTCATCATCACAGTCCAAGTGGAGACCACCGTGGAGGGCCACAACCAGAAAACCTCTTTGTTCCACTGTCACACGGTGACGACACGGAAGAAGCTTTGAGGAGCGATGCAGACTGTGAAGGTGACGATAATCAGTTGAAATGCTATGAAAAGGAGACAACATTTGGCAGCGAAGAACCTTCACAAACATCTAAAGAACTTCTTCCCTGCTCAGTTTGTGGTCAATGTTTTGCTATACACGATATGATGAGACACATGAGCACGCACACAGGAGAAAAACCCTTTGATTGCTTACCTTGTGATGAAACATTCTTCCTTAAGGCACACGTGGTATCACACATGATGAGACACAAGGAAGAAAATCCCTTTAGTTATGGAACTTGTGGTAAAACCTTCGCTCAAAGGCGAAATCTGTTGTCACACATAAGAATACACACGGGAGAAAAAGCCTTTAGTTGTTCAGTTTGTGGTCAAAGCTTTAGTCAAAGGTCCTATTTGACTGCACACATGCGCAAAAAACACCAAGAGAATAAAAATACTTCTGGTATGTTTTCGAAATCGGCGGCATGGTGGACGACTGGTTAGCACATCTGCCTCGCAGTTCTGTGAGTGTGAATGGTTGTTTGTTTCTATGTGCCCTGCGATTGGCTGGCAACCAGTTCAGGGTGTACCCCGCCTCTCGCCCGAAGATAGCTTGGATTGGCTCCAGCACGCCTGTGACCCTAGTGAGGATAAGCGGTACAGAAAATGGATGGATGGGTGTTCTCGAATTGTCAACATCATATATAAATGGTACAAAAGCAGTAAAAAGCATACATGTACTGCCACAAGTCATTTTTACGTATGTTTTATTCTTTGCTATAAAGCCGATTTTGTTTATGAGCAAAATATTGGCTCCTTAGTTCCAATGAATTAAGACATTTTGTACTATTTCATGCTCTCACCTTTGTGGGAACAGTTTGGGGATGGCTAAGGGGATGGGGAAGTGCTATTGAGCAGCTATGGGAAGATGAGGAGGAGAAGGAGGAGGAATAGACCTCTACTGCAAAGGTTAGAAAAAGCACATATGAGTGATGATGAGGAAGCCCGAGTAGAGGACTCAACGTAGCCAAAAGATGAACCAATGATGAACTTCGTATGAATCTCATTTTTTTGTATGGATATTGTTTTTATCCACAAAGAGAAAGGTTAATAAAAGTCTTCCCCAATTAAAAATTTTTTAAAAATCTTAACTGAATTTTGCCTTTACATTAAATCAATAAAATGTATTAAAAGACCACAGGAACAGATCCTCTTTAACATCCTGAAGGAATTCCCCACTGCATTGAGCAAAACATCCTGTCTTTATTTAACTTCATTTAATTTTTTTATCATATGGCTACTGACCCCTTGGCAGTTATGTTAACATTTTATGGAAAATGATTGTATTGTTAAATAAAGCACACAAAAAAAAAACGTTGTTCCTTCACTAATGTGACCCCACAAATAGGCTTCTCGAAGATTGGTCAAAATGTCCCATAAACATCCAGGTCATGGTAATCCGCAAAGGTTCAATCAGGGCAAGTGGACTGCGCTTGTTTGTTGAAGATGTTTCACTTTCAGTCCAAAACGTTTCCCGAGTTCTACATTTTCAGTGTGGAGTCCCTCTATTTATGTCTCGGTTTGTGTGTTCCCTGGGGATGGTCAACAATAATGTGTTGTTGTCCAGTGTGGTTAGTGAAATGACCATCCTGCATACAGTCGGACAAAAAAGTATTGAACAGCCACCAATCGTGCAAATTCTCCCACTTAAAAAGATGAGAAAAAAGATGAGGGAGGCCTGTAATTTACATCATTGGTATACCTCACCTATAAGAGACAAAATGAGAAAGAAAAATCCAGAAAATCACATTGTCTGGTTTTTAAAGAATTTATTAGCAAATTATGGTGGAAAATAAGTATTTAGTCACCTCCAAACAAGCAAGATTTGTGGCTCTAACATACCTGTAAATTCTTCTTTAAGAGGCTTCTCAGTCCTCCACTCGTTACCTGTAATAATGGCACCTGTTTGAACTCGTTATCAGTATAAAAGACACCTGTCCATAACCTCCAACAGTCACACTCCAAACTCCACTATGGCCAAGACCAAAGAGCTATCAAAAGACACCAGAAACAAAATTCTAGACCTGCACCAAGCTGAGAAAACTGAATCTGCAATAGGTAAGTAGCTTGGTGTGAAGAAATCAACTGTGGGAGCAATTATTAGAAAATGGAATACATACAACACCAATGATAATCTCTCTCAATCTGAGGTTCCATGCAAGATCTCACCCCGTGGGGTCAAAATGATCACAAGAATGGTGAGCAAAACCCAGAACTACACGTGTGGACCTAGTGAATGACCTGGAGAGAGCTAGGACCAAAGTAACAAAGGCTACCATCAGTATCACACTAAGCCACCAGGGACTCAAATCCTGCAGCGCCAGATGTGTCCCCCTGCTTAAGACAATACATGTCCAGGCCCGTCTGAAGTTTGCTGGAGAGCATTTGGATGATCCAGAAGAGGATTGGGACAATGTCAGATGAAACCAAAATAGAACGTTTTTGGTAAAAACTCAACTTGTCGTGTTTGGAGGACAAAAAAATGCTGAGTGGCATCCAAAGAACACCATATCTACTGTGAAGCATGAGGGTGGAAACATCATGCTTTGAGGCTGTTTTTCTGCAAAGGGACCAGGATGACTAATCCGTGTAAAGGAAAGAATGAATGGGGCCATGTATCGTGAGATTTCGAGGGAAAACCTCTTTCCATCAGCAAGGGCATTGAAGATGAAACATGGCTCGGTCTTTCAGCATGACAATGATCCAAGACGCACCGCCCGGGCAACGAAGGAGTGGCTTCGTAAGAAGCATTTCAAGGTCCTGGGGTGGCCTAGCCAGTCTCCAGATCTCAACCCCATGGAAAATCTTTGGAGGGGGTTGAAAGTGTGTGTGTTGCCCAGCGACAGCCCCAAAACATCACTGCTCTAGAGGAGATCTGCACAGAACAATGGGCCAAAATACCAGCAACAGTGTGTGAAAACCTTGTGAAGACTTACAGAAAACATTTGACCTCTGTCATTGCCAACAAAGGGTATATAACAAAGTATTCAGATGAACTTTCGTTATTGACCAAATACTTATTTTCCACCATAATTTGCTCATAAATTATTTAAAAAATCAGACAATGTGAGTTTCTGGATTTATTTTTTTTTTTTTTCAGATTTTTGTTTCTCATAGGTGAGGTATACCTATGATGAGAATTACAGGCCTCTTGCATCTTTTTAAGTGGGAGAACTTGCACAATTGGTTGCTGACTAAATACTTTTTTGCCCCACTGTATATTTGAATTTCATTTAAAAAAAAAAAAAAAGAATTTGAAAAAACTGAATTTCAATTTGTATTTTTTAATTTCAAACATTGCAATTCAAAACAGAATAAGAATAGTATAATTTGAAATTGAATGTATTAGTTTGGAACTGAGGTCCAATAAACTTGAAAGTGAATGTAAGATTATTTTATCTGCAAAGAAAATTTAATGTATTTTCGCATTCAATTTTATCATTTCAGATTGAGTTGACAAATTCAATTTCAAATTAGCTGCTTCCTGTCGCGACGTCATGCAGTCGCGGACCAATCCTAGCTTCGCCTCAGTGTCTCGGTACGTTCGGACCATGCCCCGAGATTGCAGTTCTCGGAGACAGAGCGCGCTCCATTGCCTATATGTACTAACGAGCGTGTTGGCCATTGGCGGGAATACGTCAGTACGTCCGCCATATTGAATGTGTCAGTTCTGCTTGTACCAAACGACACGCTCCGACAACGCCCCGAGTTTTCGAATGTACAAGGCCACAGAGAGCGCGCCTGGAGTGACCTTCCCAACATTGTGCGAGCGTTGTATCCGCGCGACTAAGTGTAATGCAACTATATGTTGATGAGAAGAGCTGGGTGTAAAGGGACGTATCAAACAAAACTGGGAAGTCGGGGTAGATATTTTTCCCCCCGACTTTCCGACTTGGACCTCTCCCAGATTGAGTGGCGTTCCAGTGCACTTCTTGGTCGAATGCAGCATAAAAGCCTTTCACACTGCACTTGGCAATGAATGGGAACGGCGAGGGCGTCAGAGCGTTTCCCACTAACCCTAACCCACTCTAATCCGAACCTTAACCCATCCAAAACCACCTTAAAACCCAATCCTAGCCCTAAACCCAACCATAACGAACGTGTTTGTTTTTATTTCGTACAAATGTGACACATGTTATCTCGTTACATCCGTGACGCAGGAGCCAATCATGTTGCAGCGGGGCGTGTCCTGCCTGGAAACTATGTGGAAATCCTAATAACGCAGCTCGACTGGACTGGACCTCAGCACGAAGGAGAACGCGCGAGGTTGAACTTGTGTGGTCGTTGACCTGTCTTTAACGTCACGATGTTGAAAGAGTTGGTAAGGGAGCGACTCATTGCGGCCGCCGACGAAATCTTCGGGCTGTTTGACGGAACGATCGCGTCGTACGAGGAGCAACTTTGTCGAGCGAGAGAGGAGACCGAGCGACACCGACGACAACTGGAAGCTGTTTATAAGACTCACATTGTGATATGCAACAAAGGTCTGTTCGCTGAACGTCTACTTAATAGTCACAACATTGTATTTGGCTAATAAGTGCGTTAAAACTACATTAATGCAGCCAACGCTGCCTTGAGGTCACGTGACGGTTCGCGTCGAACGTCGTAAGCTAGCCTGCTTTTACCGACGTGCCTACGTGGCGGACATTAAGGGGTGGGCAATACTTGGAATTGTGGTATCGATCCGATACCAAGTAAATACAGGGCTAGTATCACCGATTCCGATACGTTTTATTCTTGAAATGTCAGATGGTCATTGAATAATTTTGTGATATTTGCATTGAGTCAGTTGATTTATGGTTATGTAAAACACAGCGCAAAGATTTTAGCCAATGAAAATGCTTTATGAACTAACTACAACAATAGAAAAAAAATGTAACAGTATAAAAATAATAAAATAATTATTCTATTACCACTTTCAGGAAAAAGTCACAAGTGCAAAACAACCAAAAAAGCAGCAACGTAACAAAAATATAACAGTGCCAACATCACAACAAAAGTTACTTTCCATTGCGCGATGTTGTGAAAAATAAAGTCAGTAGTGCAAATGAAGTGTAATCTACAATTGGCTCTCATTCTTAACTTTTGGCTCTCTGCTCACAAAGCCCTCCAAGGATGAATCTCTTGAGGTGCCCTTATGGATCTGTTCCCATATTCACAACAGGGTTATAGGTTTTTGTTCAGGAAGAGTTCCATGTTTCTTTGCAACCTTGCTCAGACAGGGAAATGTTGACTCGTTCATTTTCCAGTGGAAATGCAAGTAAATTGCTGGATGACAGAAGAGAAACTGCCGTATCGATCTCGCCACGGTAGTAACAATCAGATACCAATACTCACCTTGGTATCGATAGTATTGATATTTAGATCGATACGCCCACCCCGAGTGCAGTCACGTTGCCGTAGAAGGCAAATGGATGGACACTGAAATTAAGTCGTAATTTCTTCGTAAATCGTAATTAATCTCCCAACCAATTTTCACGAGGATTACTGTTTGGTCAAGACCACAGCATATGCTATCAATAAAAATAACATTTGAACAAGCAAATTTTTTCACCTGAAAGGGGCGACCAGTTCCCTTGTCGTAATTGTACGCCATTTTACGCAACCGTATGCAGCACAATGTGCCAGCATCCTTGGTCTTTTGGTTTTCTTGCCGTCCACACACGTAACGATGCCCTGACTACTTTTCCCTTTACAACAACGGAACTGGGAGTAACCGTTACAGGTAAAACATTTTTTTCAAATGTTATTTATTTACAGCAAACACCATGTCGTTGACAAAAAAGGAAACCTCATGAAAATCGGTTGAGAAATAAGCAAGTTACTACTTAATTTCAATGTATTGCGTTTGATGGGCTCGTTGACCTCCTCAACATGGCCGTCGGTTAGCCGCGCTGCTACAGCGTGGTGGCGTTATCTGCTTTTCATAGAGATGGGCAAACTCATTGAATTCCTGAAGACCCCCCCCCCCCCCCAATTTTTTAAAAATATAAATAAGAAATTGGATTTTACCCTGGCGACACGGTGAAGACTGGTTAGCTCATCTGCCTCACAGTTCTGAGGACTGGGGTTCAAATCCCGGCCCCACCTGTGTGGAGTTTGCATGTTCTCCCTTTGCTTGCGTGGGTTTTCTCCGGGTACTCCGGTTTCCTCCCACATCCCCAAAAATATGCATTGCAGGTTAATTGAAAAACTCTAAATTGCCCGTAGGTGTGAGTGTGAATGGTTGTTTGTTTATATGTGCCCTGCGATTGGCTGGCGACCAGTTTAGGGTGTACCCCCGCCTCAGAAAAAGAACATCATGCCAACAGTCAAGCATGGCGGTGGTAGTGTGATGGTCTTGGGCTGGTTTGTTCCTTCATGACCTGGACAACTTGCTGTGATTGGTGGACCCATGAATTCATCTCTTTAACAGAAAATCCTGAAGGAGAATATTCAGCCATCAGTTTGTGACCTGAAGCTGAAGGGCACTTGGGTTCTTAGAATCAAATGAGAGTAGTGGCTAACAAACGGTCTGTTTCCGCTGACCACCGGTATGATTAAACGGGTACCACTCCATCACACAATGACATACTGTACGGTAGAATCACAGTAAAATTGCCGCATGTTGGGTCAAACTGTGTGTGTTGCTTGTGTCCTGCAGATGTCCAGCAAGTGGAGGGGAGCTCCAGGTTGGAGCAGGAGGATCCACAGCCCCGCCACCCTAAAGAAGAGGAGGAGCATCCAGAGGTCGTCCACATTAAAGAAGAGGAGGAGGCTGCTGCCATCAGCGAGTTGCGACTGACTGGTGTCTATGTGGACAGTGAAGACGACAAAGCTAAATCACCTGAGTGGTCACAGCATCAGCATCAAAGTCCAAGTAGAGACCACTGTGGAGGGCCACCACCAGACACCATTTTTGTTCCACTGTCACATGGTGACAACACAGAAGAAACTTGGAGGAGCGACGCAGACGATGGTGACGACAATCAGTTGAAATGCTCAGAAAAGGAGACCACTTTTGGCAACGGGGAAACTTCACAGACATGTAAAAAACGTCTAACCTGCTCTGTTTGTGGTAAATGTTTTGCTAAACATCATATGATTAGACACATGAGAACACACACCGGAGAAAAACCCTTCAATTGCCCAGTGTGTGAGAAAACATTCTCTCTTAAGGCACATGTGGTGTCACACATGAGAAGACACACGGGAGAAAAACCTTTTAGCTGTGCAACTTGTGGTAAAACCTTCTCTCAAAGGCTGTATCTGGTATCACACATGAGAATACACACAGGGGAAAAACCTTTTAGTTGCTCAGTTTGCGGTAAAAGATTCACTCAAAAGCCGAACATGGTGTCACACATGAGAACACACACTGGAGAAAAACCATTTCATTGCTCATTTTGTGGTAAAGGATTCACTCAAAAGCCAAGTATGGTGTCACACATGAGAATACACACAGGAGAAAAAGGCTTTACTTGTTCAGTTTGTGGTGGAAGCTATGCTCGTAGGTCCAATTTGACTGCACACATGCGCGCTGAGCACCAAGATAATAAATGAAAATACTTCTGGTATGTTCTCAGAATGTGAAGAGTATGAGTGTAAAAGCGGTATAAAACATACATATACCGTTTGGAGGTGGTCCTGTTGCAACATGACTGTGCACAAAGCAAGGTCCATGAAGAAATTGATGTGTGTTTGGTGTGGATGAACTTAAGGGCGCTGCACAGAGTCCTGGCCTCAACCCGATAGAACACTATTGGAGGAAGATACTGAGAGCCAGGTCTTATTGTCCAGCATCATTTCCAGACAAGCTGTTATAGCTACAAATGGTGCACTGATATATTAAACCCTATCGATTATGAATGGGATGTTACTTAAACTCATGTACAGGTCAAGACACTCATAGTGACAATGCATTTGTGTAGCACTCTTTTGAGTGTGTGAAGTAATCAAGCAATATAAATAACACATTCAATATCAATTATTATTGACAGTATTCAAGTGATTTGGTAATAAATTAATTGAAGCAGCAAAAACATTGAGATGACTACTCTTTAGGTCGCCGAGGTAAAAGTTGTAGTAAAACTCAAAACAAAATATCAGAATTAAGACTAGTATAACATCAATTTGCTAACGGAATTTGACTGGAGTCAAAAGATTTGCGTAATGTGAACGGTAAGCGCAAAATGCTATAGACAGGCTAACAAAGCTAGCATCTTTAGTGCAATAGTCATGTTTAAACAATTTATATTTGAACACAAGCTGTGGCATCACATTCCAACAGAGCATGCAGTGATATTCACAGACATATATTCTTTATCTTCTTTATAGAGTCGAATAATATTACGGTTTCTGTGTTTCATCATTAAACCAACCTGTTATGTTTTTGCTGCCCCCTCGTGGCCAAGGTACCACCACAACAGAAAGAGCAGAGAGCAATGCCCCGTGAATTATCCTGATGCACAAACTGTTTAATTCTTGTCTATTCTATTTAATTATATTACTGTATTTTTTATATAAAGTACAAAACTGACTTATACACTGTTGAGTATTTCTTTTCCTCTAATTAAAAACAGGTTACGAAAAATGGTGGTGGTGCTTTTTGGGGTGCTAAAACGAGGATTAATATAATTTCCAATCTTTTCAGTTGGGGAAAACTGTTTGGTCACGGAACAAGTTAAATTTGTAAGACAAGACAGTAGAAGGATTTTTGTAAAGTGACTATAGAGTTAACATAGTCAAATGAAAAATATTTTTTAACAGGACTCGGGTGATGTGATGTGATGATCGTTGCTGTGACATAATTAGTGTACTGTATATTCATATATAGATTATAGTCGATAAATACATTTAACAATTGTTTGTTTGGTACGATAAATTCCAGTGCTAACTATATATTACATATTTAACGTGCGTTTTTAAGTACTTTCCTGTGAGCTATACAGTTATGCTTATAATTTTACATATGCTGACCGAATTTGTTATGTGTATATATATATATAATTATTTTTTTTTGTTGCTATTTTTATTGTGCTATGGTACAATTAATATTTCCAGCTAACAGCACAGTCTTAAGTCTACACAACAAACAAGACTAAATATTAGTCCTCACATCTTTTGCTCTGATAATTCCAGTGGTCCACACAGTTATTGGTTGGTGGCACATCACGGCATTGACTGTGGTGGTGGGCTAATAACATTTGTATAGTATGGGATAGGTTTTAATATGGATAATGCAAGTAAATAATATGCATCACGAGTGCTTAAAACCAGTACTAAGAGAAAATAAACGTGCTTTTAATGTCGAGAATCTTGTTGGGCCTTGGCTCCAGTTGCTTAACCAAGCAACACTCCAGTCCGGCAGGTGGTGCTAATGCACCCGAACGCTCATTGCCAACCGCCATTCAACTCAAACTGGGAAAAAAAGAAGAAGAAAGGGAAGGAAATTAGCATAACTGTTAACGCTGGAACGACGACGACGAGTAAAAGGCGACGTTATAAAGTGTTTTCCCCTTTGGGCTTTTAACTCTCTACAACATCAAAATGTTGAAAGATTTGGTAAGGGAGCGACTCATTGCGGCCGCCGACGAAATCTTCGTACTGTTTGAAAGAACGATAGCGTCGTACGAGGAGCAACTTTGTCGCGCGAGGGAGGAGAGCGAGCGACACCGACGACAACTGGAAGCTCTTTACGACACTCACATTGTGATACGCGGCCAAGGTTCGTTGACATTTTCTTAAGTGGTTCGCAAACTTTTTACACCTCATCATTTTTTTACTTTTTTTTTTTTTAGCTCTTTAAGTAGCTGCTATCCCAATTAACAATATGAAAATACAGTAGCATAGTAGGCCTGCGTGTTCATAAAATTATTTTCATTCTGAAAAAGTCTGGGCTGTAATTTCACACTGCAACTCTGACCGAGCCTTGCAGGTGACCATCGGAGAGACTTGTTCTCTGTTTGTTTTTGATGAAGTTCATGTCAGAAAAGGCAGATTCACATAGATTGATCCAAACAAGCTGGCAACCTTCACCGCTGTTAGCACAAACCTGCCATCAGCTCACAGACGTTTTCATCCCGTAGTGCGCTGCCCAGTGGGTCGCTAGCATGGAAGCTTGTGTGGCACATTGTGAAATGTCTCTCCACGTTGTGTGTCACCACTGTCACTCCACAAATGACACACTCAGGATTTTTTCACAGTGGTAGAAAATAAATTGTCCTCCCATTCACTGTGAAAGTGACGTTTTTGGGCGGTTAAATCATCTCAATGTCACTTTGCCTACTAGCTTCTTTCCACAAATGCTCTGGTTTGGTCACACGCTACAATACAACCTTTGTCTTTTGTTAAATGTTGTCATTTCCAAATTTAAAAAGAATAGAAAATGCTAGGTGCACCAAACTCTTAAGTGGAGTTTAAAAAAAAATATATATATATTTTTTAAGAATAGCAAGACCCTAAAATTAAGAAGTAGAACTGGTGAAGATTTTTTAGAACAGGCTTACAGGCACCGCATTGGTGACCCCTGATGCATAAACTGATGTATTTGTGTTGCTCATGTCCTGCAGATATTGAGCAGCACGGGGGGAGCTCCAATTTGGAGCAGGAGGATCCACAGCCCGCTCACTTTGTAGAGGAAGAGGAGCGCCCACAGCCTTTGTACGTCAAAGAGGAAGAAGAGGAGGCTGACGTCAGTAAGTTTCCACTGACTGGTGTCTGTGTGGAGAGAGAAGATGACGAAGATGAGCCATCTCAGCTTCATTATCGCAGTCTAAGTGGAGACCACGGTGGAGGACCACCCCCAGACAACCTCTTAGGTCGTGAAGGTGACAACAAACAACGGAAATGTCCTAAACGGGGGAAGAGTCTTGGCAAAAATGAAACTTCAAAAACGCGTGAACAGTATTTTATCTGCTCAGTTTGTGGTAAAGGTTTTGCTAAAAAATCAATACTGAATAGGCACTTGAGAACACACACAGGAGAAAAACCCTTTCATTGCTCAGTTTGTGGTAAAAGATTCACCCAAAAGCCAAGCATGATCTCACACATGAGGACGCACACTGGAGAAAAACCCTTTCGTTGCTCATTTTGTGGCAAAGGATTTACTCAAAAGCCAAGCATGGTGTCACACATGAGGATACACACAGGAGAAAAACCCTTTAGTTGTTCAATTTGTGGTGGAAGCTATGCTCGGAGGTCTAATTTGACTGCACACATGCGCACACACAACACAGAAAGAGTAACTGTTTTGCAGTAGTCAACCTTTATGTTTTTATTTTAGTCTTCTGAAGTGTTTCAAATGTTCTGTTTTGTAGTGCAGTCCACTTCAAGTCATTGCTGTCATCTTCCGCTTACAGCACAGCTGATTCATCATCGTCTTGACTCAATTTTGGTATATTCGGCGATAATTTGTCCATGCATTTATGTTGTGTTCCTTCAAACGGCGAATTGATGATGTCATTGTCCAAATACTTCCAGACCCAATGCTGTCTTCTCAGAAAGTGAACATCACATGTAAAGGACTCAACAGCAGTATAACATATGTATCTAACACAATGTCTTTTTGAATGTATCTTTTGTTCTTTGCTATAGGAACAATTTGGATTCTGACCCCTTTGCTATTATTTTCTTATCTTGAGATGTCATTAAGTTATGGAAAATAATATGTTCAACTGTTGTTCAATTTACCTTCAAAAGAGGTTAGGTAACAAATGCTTGCAATATTTCAATGGCAGTAGCCATTTTGATTTTCCCAGTCAGCCAATTGAATCGCTGCGTTGTTGTCATGTGACAAATCAAAGCATAATTAATACACAGTCATCTTTTAACCCTTCTGCGGTTTCACTGTGTCGCAGATCAGACAATTGTACATCAGAGCTGCCAAATGTCACGGAACGTCTGTATTTTGTTAGGGAAATCACCTGACCTTGACGTCATAACACTGATAGTTCCAGATCATGGGGGGAATCCAGCGTCTGACGTTGGCGTCACGTCCACATTGAACAGCTGCTTGGTGGATGCTATTTCATTATGATCTATTTTGATGTCTGAGATCTGATTAATCAGCTTTACTAGACTGGTACTTTGATTCAGGCTGCCACTGCGTCCGCCATTATAAGGTTGATGTAATAAAAATATTTAAATGACAACATATTGAAGCCATAATTTGATAAGATTATGACTCTCGCAAGGTAATTGTTCTTTACAAAGTTGTGAAAATATGGAAATTTAGACACATTTGGACATTGTTCTTGAAGTTAATTTTTTTAGTTTGGCAGCTGTGGTACATATATACATTTATATTGCATGTATAAATGTATTTCGATTTTTAACTATATTGCAGCGATCATTTCAGACTTCCCAAAAACAACTTGCAAGGCAGAACTGGCTTGCACAACTGCAGGTCTACAGAAAAGTAAGCATTGTTAACTAATTGAATATAGCCCGACACCGCGCGTTCTTTCACGAGCTACCGATGGCCACAACTTAGGCCGAGTAACTCAACCACGCCAAATCTACACTCATGAATCAACAGGCCAGGCCTCACCTTTTAAAACGATACACATTCAAAGTCACAGATCCTACTACAGTGTAGCGTGTGGGGATGGTGACCCGAGGTAGACAAAAATAATAGCTGCACACCACATGCATATTGTATTGGTATGATGTATATAGTTTTAAAGTACAGTATGTAAATGATAAATATACGGTTGCTAGATAGCACATTTTTGCCTAACGTGTGCGTTCTGTAAGATAAATGAGTATGCTTTGTGGGATGAGAGAAAACAAGCAAAATATAATCTCATTAGTCATTTATTTGAACTTTTGAGGACAACAGAACGAGATGAATGAATAGCTCAGCACTTCTGTGATCACTGCAGATCAATAGGTGGGAATCCACTATTACAGTTTAACCGCCGATAAAGAAAACAAAAACCTTTTGTTGTGCAACGTGTGGTCACAGCGTCTCTCAAAGGCATCATATGATATAACACGTGACAAAACACTGGCGAAACCCCTTGCATTGCTTATTGTGTGGTAAAAAAATTCAGGAAAAGCAACGTGAACTCACAAATGAGAACACACAAGGAAAAAGAGCAATTTGACTACACATTACACAGAAAGAGTAAATAAAAATATTTCTGTACTTAATGGTGTATTTTCCAAATGTGAATGTCACTTATAGAGAACAACCACCATATAAAAACATACATATATTGCCAGAAGTCATTTTTTATATACAATGTATTCTTTACTATAAAGGCTATTTTGATTCTGACCCCTTTGTATTGTGTAACTCCAGTTTGAGATTCCAACAAGTTGATTCTGACTGGCCGTAATTCCCGTTCAATATATCTCCATCACTTCGCCTACTTAAAACTGAAAAGGGACATTCATAGAGCTTGAATTGAGTTGAATTATGCAATATGATTGGCTGTTCCCTGTGTGCAGCAGCCAATCATATTGCTGTTAGTGACCTCATTCTCTTCCTGGCTTTGCTGGACGACAAGGGACGAAGTGCGAGGTTCAAGTGTTGTTTTTATGGGCTTTGTATTGTCTGTAACATCAAAATGTTGAAAGAGTGGGTAAGGGAGCGACTCATTGCAGCCGCCGACGAAATCTTCGGACTGTTTGAAAGAACGATAGCGTCCTACGAAGAGGAACTTTGTCGAGCGAGAGAGGAGACCGAGCGACACCGAAGACAACTGGAAGCTTTTGGCAACTCTCAGATTGTGTCACGGGTCCACGGTGAATCTGGTAAAGTATGACCATTTTTGCGAACATGACATATTGTTATCTGATTACTTTTGCCACAAAGCTAACGTACCGACGGTAGCCATCTTGATTTTCCCGATCAGCTAATCGGAACAGTGGTTTGGTGTCACGTGACCGTTCCGCGGATGTCGGACTCATACAAATAAAGATTCAATCATATCTGATATTTATGGTCCAACTCATTGTACTTCAGAGGACCAGTAGAATAATAGCAAAATAAGAATTAATAACTAAGTTGGTGTTTCCGCCAAAGCAATTCAAGTACAATAGGAATTTATTTCGAACATACAGTACAAAAAACAAGATTAAACAAGTTGCTATATAAATATCTCATACTGAAACACCGTGTATTGCTAGTGCGAAAAGGAGCAGGAAGATGTTAAACTCATAAAAATATACTACCACTTCACCGTTACCCAAGATAAATTATTGCAATCCGAAATCCATACATGCATACAGCGGCTGAAATAAGTATTTAACACATCACCATTTTTCTCACTAAATATACTTCCAAAGGTGCTATTGACCTGAAAATTTCACAAGATGTTGGGAACATTGCAAGTAATACATACAGTCAAAGAAAGTAGAACAAATAAGAGCCTTCAGTCCTAATTGATGGCCAACAAAAAGGTCTCCTTGCCAAGGTGTGAGTCAAGACACATCTCATGATGGGTTAAGAGCTCTCTCAAGACCATTGCCAACTAATTGTTGCAAAACATAATGATGGTATTGGTTACAGGCGCATATCTAAGCTGCTGAACGTTCCAGTGAGGGGCCATAATACGTAAGTGGAAAGCCAATCATACCACCATAAATTTGCCTCGATCAGGTGCTCCTCGCAAGATTTGTGCAAATAATGATCAGAAGAGTTGTCCAAGAGCCAAAGACCACCTGTGGAGAACTTCAAAAAGACCTGGAATTAGCAGGTACTCTTGTCACAAGTATAACAGTGAGTAATGTACTGCCATGGCCTATATGCCTGCTCACCACGCAAGGCCCCATTGCTGAGAAAAAAGCATGTCAAAGCTTGTTTAACATTTGGACAAGCCAGTTAAATACTGGGAGAATATAGTCTGGTGGGATGAGAGCAAAATTGAACTGTTTGGATCCAATAATGCACACCACGTTTGGAGGAGGAATGGCACTGCACATCACCCTAAAAACACCATCCCAACAGTGAAGTTCGGAGGTGAGAACATCATGGTGTGGGGCTGCTTTTCAACAAATTGTACTGGTAATTTGTTCTATGTTTAATTTGTTATTTGTTCTACTTTCTTTGTATCTGTGAATTACTTGGGTTGTTCCCAACATCTGGTGAAATTTTCATGTCAATAGCACCTTTGGAAATATATTTAATGAGAAAAATGGTGACGTGTTAAATACTTATTTCAGCCGCTGTACATGATACCTATACACATATAAACACTTGCCCATAACAGGTACCTGTACATTTTTATATACACCTGCCAGATACCTATTTGTTCTTCCCTTTGTACTCATTTGTACAGATAAATATTATGTAGGTATCTAAAATCTAGACTTGATGAACCATCCTTTAAAACATTAAGAACAACCTCAGATTTCTGAAAATTGTTCCATTTGCTTCAGTTTATCATCTACTTCTGTGCGTTATAACTGATTACAATGACAATATGTAAAGGCACAAAACCTTTCACAGGTATATGGAACTGAAGTGAAAAATATAGTATTGTATTTTTAAATCAATTTATGAAGCTGTAGGAATTATTTTCAATCTGATTTGTACTGTATCGTGCACAATAATTCTCTAAACCTGAATCTGACCCCTGAACTATACATTCTAAATAAAGTGAGAATCCTTTTACCTGCCCTGTAAATGTATCCATTTTATGTATTAAACTAACATGAAAGATACTGAGGTACACATAGCAATGCATAAAAGTATAAGATTCCTCCAAACCAAACACTTTTGTCGTGAAGCTGTTGACTAACATGCAATTGCACATTCTTAAACTATTACCACAACGAGGATTAATTTACACATGACTGTTTTCTTTAGAATGTAAAAACTGTTTTTGTAGCTAATGGGATTAACGGCGAACAAACAAACAAGCTGTGTCTGTGCTCACCAATATGACTGAAAGTTTAACACGCCATCATACAATGACATACGGTAGAATCACAATACAAAGACGAGTTTGAGTCAAACTGTGTTTGTGTTGCTTGTGTCCTGCAGATGTCCAGCAGTGGGGAGGGAGCGCCAGTTTGCAGCGGGAGGATCCACAATCCCCCTACATAAAAGAGGAAGAGGAGGAGCCTGGTGTCAGCAGATTTCCAATGACGAGTGTCGCTGTGGAAAGTACAGAGGACATGGAAAAGTCACCCGAGTGGTTACAATTTCTTGGTTGTTACAGTCCAAGTGGAGACCACTGCGAAGGACCACCACCAGACAACCCCTTCGGTCCACCGTCAGATGGTGACAACGTAGAAGAAATTTTGTGGAGCGACGCAGACTATAAAGGTGACAACAAACAGATGAAATGGTGTGAAAGCTTTTGGCAACAAGGACACTTAACAAACATGGTAAAAAAAAAATCCCTACTCAGTTTGCTAAGCATATGACTAGACACAGGAGAAAAAAACTTTTAATTGCTCAATTTGTGAAAAAGATATGCTCCCTTAAAGGTCCCCTTTCATCCGTGTTTTACTATTTCATTTTGATAATGTTTTATCTCCTTTTATCTGGTTTGCATAATACTTTTGGTCTTTGTAGCAGCTCCACATCAGACTGAGAGGTATGAACACAGAACCAAGTCAATGACTGCTGCGTAGAACTGCCTCAACAGCTCCTGTGTCAGGCTGTTCTTCCTCAGAAGCCGCAGAGAGTACATCCTCTGCTGGGACTTTTTGACGATGGAGTTTATCTTGGTCTCCCACTTCAGGTCCTGATGTTGACACACAGTGAGGTTGACACAGGGCATTTGGACAGCGTGGGGGGCAGCTGTGGCGAAGGATATTTCCTGAACTCCATGATCATCTCAACTGTCTTGAGCT
Source organism: Phyllopteryx taeniolatus (assembly GCF_024500385.1). NCBI lineage: Eukaryota > Metazoa > Chordata > Actinopteri > Syngnathiformes > Syngnathidae > Phyllopteryx > Phyllopteryx taeniolatus. The sequence continues at coordinate 12,518,766 of NC_084504.1, read as the reverse complement.
TGTTCAGCTCCAAGTGTGTGTTGGCTGCACCAAAGCTGCAGCCGCTCCACTTCCTGTCAATACGCAGACTCGTCACAGTCTTTGATAAGGCCGATGACTGTGGTGTCGTCTGTAAACTTCAGGAGTTTGACAGCCGGGTGCCTTGAGGTGCAGTCGTTCATGTAGAGAGAGAAGAGCAGTGGAGAGGGGACACATCCTTGGGAGCCCTGGTTCTAATGGTGCGTGTAGATATGGTGGTGTCCCCCAGCCTCACCTGCTGTGTCCTGCCCGTCAGGAAGCTGCAAATCCAGTGGCAGATGGCAGGCGAGACGTTAAACTGGAGAAGCTTGGAGGAGAGGAATTTGAGGATGTTGGGGTTTTACGCAGAGCTGAAGTCCACGAACAGGATCCTCACGTAGGTCCCTGCGCCGTCGAGGTATTTCAGGATGAAGCGCAGTCCCATGTTGACTACATCATCCACAGACTTATTTGCTCAATAGGCAAACTGCAGGGGTCCTGTGACGCTCTTGAAGTGGTGCAGCTTGAGGCGTTCAAAGGACTTCATCACCACAGATGTCAGGGTGACAGGTCTGTAGTTGTTTAGTCCTGAAATTGCAGGTATCTTGGGGACTGTGATGATCGTGGACCGTTTGAGGCAGGATGGAACGTCACACCGTTCCAAAGACCTATTGAAGAGCTGTGTGAAACCTGGGGTGAGCTGGTCCACACAAACTTTCAAGCAGGAGGGGCACACACTGTCTGGGCCTGCCGCTTTGTTGATCTTTTGTAGTTTAAGGACACGTTCCACGTCCTGTTCGTGACTGGTCGATGCAGGAAGCCGAGCAGCAGTACGGCGTCATTGGGGATGCGTTCACAAAGCCAAGTCTCTGTGAAGCAGAGGGCGGCAGAATGTGCAAAGTCTTTACTCGTCTTTGTGAGGCGATGAAGCTCATCCATTTTGCTGGGTAGAGAGCACAGATTTGCGAGGTGAATCGACGGAAGTGGCGTTCAAAATCCTCACTGTCGAAGCTTAACCTGCACTCCGGCACGCTTTCCTCTGTGGCGTCCTCTTCTCCCTCTTCTCCATTCGCCATAAGAGTGCGGCCGCTACACTCATGAGTAACTCAGAGAAAAAAAACGTTGTTGATTTGTGAATGTTGGAGAAAGAAGGTTCGGGGTAGACTTCCCTACTGTTTAGCATGTCTTCCCTAATGTAAGTCACGTAGTGTCTCCAAAGACGAACGAAAAGGATAAAAACATAGTCAGTACTAGAGAGTATGTTACCGAGACATCCACCTGTGTAGGCGCCATCTTGGTCTAAATAATCGTTATTTTAGTAAAAATCAAACTTAGAGCACCACTCTAGAACTCTGTTGTAGACCTAAGTCCAACAACTGAAGGTCATCATTGCCACGGATGTGAAAGGTGAACAGAAAAAAAAGGAGAAACGCGCAACCACCTCTCCTCTCTCTTATTGAAAGAGCCCAAACCCCCCATCTCGCCTCCAGTTATAACGGTAGAGATGGTTTATTCATGGTAAAGTTATGGGAGTTTTAAATGATACTGGGAGGGGGATGATCCATATTACATAATTATTTAGTGCTAAGCCCATTAAATTTAAGAATGCTAGGCACCTTTAAAAAAAAATTATAATTATGAAGGATCTAATGTTTTATATGAAACAAATCCAAATTTAAAAAAAATGTTTGTTCAACTAATTACGTGCTTTGATTTTAACTGCAGTTTTTTGTGTGTGTATAATTTCAGCCAGTAAATTCATTGGAATCACATCACCGAAAGCCTCCAATGCTGCTGCGATGCGAAAAAGTAGGAAAAAGCTCAAACAGAATCCAGAGGCCTACCAGAAACATCTGGAGAGAGAACGCGAGCGATACAGAAGGAGAAAGTCCCAGGGGAAAATAAAACATATACAAGACCTCCCTGAACTTGATCAACTTCAGCTAAGGAGGAAATGGAGTACAGAAAAGAGATCACAAAGAAAGGAAAGAAAAGAAGCTCATAATCAGCCCTCTACTCCAGCTATGGCATCTCCAGAGCCTCAGACTAGCAACTCAAAACAGAAGCGTGATGGATGTAAGAGAATGAAGAAAAATGAGAGAAAAGCTTACAGGACTATAAAAAAACAGAAGGGTGGGATAAACAATCTCACTAACAAAATGAAAAATCTGCAATGACGTATGAACTAATTGATTGTCAGAACATTTCATGACAATACTGCATCAAGCACAAACAAGTCCCCTGCCTCAAAAGCCCCCACACTTGTGAATAAGGGCAACATGGAGAAAATCAGCAAATAATAAACATTTGCACATGCAGTTCAAGCCAACGTGAAGACAAATTAAGTCACAAAATTCTTCATTGGTTCAATTCTTAACAAGTACCGGATGCGTCACAGGATGATAGGAAACCTTCCTCTGTTCGCAAAGCCAGACACCCAAAAAGAGAGAATGTAACTTCCAATTTCTTTTAATGTGAGAGAATTTTTCAGTATGCATGCTGCAGGCAAGAAAGAGACCAAAGACTATAAAAGACAAATGACAACGCAGATATTTATGTGATATGATGTTGACTTTGTATTCAATGTTCAGAGTGGAGGCGACACCGGTTAGCACATCTGCCTCACAGTTCTGAGGACCCGGGTTCAAGTCTCGCCTCGCCTGTGCGGAGTTTGCATGTTCTCCCCGTGCCTGTGTGGGTTTTCTCCGGGTACGAGTTTCCTCCCATTCCAAAAACATGCATGGTAGGTTAATTGAAGACTCTAAATTGCCTGTAGGTGTGAATGTGAGTGCGAATGGTTCTTTGCTTATGTGTGCCCTGCGATTGGGTGGTAACCAGTTCAGGGTGTACCCCGCCTCTTGTCCAAAGATAGCTGGGTTAGGCTCCAGCACACCTGCGACCCTCGTGAGGATATGGGGTACAGAAAATGGATTGATGGATGTTGTCCCTGACATTGTCATTAATAGAAACAGGAGTGCAATGTCCACGATGTAAAGTCAATGTGAAGAATATGTATTTACAGTGGAGGAAATAATTATTTTATCCCACACTGATTTTGTAAGTTTACCCACTGACAAAGACATTAACGGTCTGAAATTAATGGTGGGTGTATTTTAACAGGGAAGGATATAATATCAAAAAGAAAATCTAGAAAATCACATAAAACAAAACATTCAAATTTTTTTTGCAATTCATTGAGGAAAATATATGACCCCTCTCAGCAGGTATTTTGGCCCGCTCTTCATGAGCAAACTGCTCCAGTTGTCTCAGGCTTGAAGGGTGCTTTCTCCAAACAGCATGTTTCAGCTCCTTCCACAAATGTTCAGTAGGATTTCGATCATGGCTGATAGAAGCTAGAATACCTTGATAGTCTTGAGATTTCATTGTGCCCTGCACAGATTGAAGACACCCTGCGGCAGATGTAGAAAAGCAGCCCCTAAACATAACAAAGACTCCTACAGGTTTCACAGGAGGGACAGTGTTCTTCGTATGCTTCATTTGTGCATCTGTGAACATAAAGCGGTGCCTTGCCAAAAAAGTTCCAGTTTTATCTCGTCTGTCCATAGGACATTCTCACAGAAGCTTTGTGGCTTGTCAACTTGCAATTTGGCAAATCCTAGCCTTGCTTTTTTACGATTTATTTTCAACAGTGGTGTCCTCCTTGGTTGTTTCCCTGCAAACAACAACAGATGGTGTGATCTGACACTGATGTACCTTGACCTTGGAGTTCACCTTTAATTTCTTTGGAGGTTGTTCTGGGCTGTTTTGGTACCATTCGTATTATCCATCTCCTCAATTTATCATCAATGTTACTCCTGTTTCCACATCCAGGGTCTTGGCTACAATCCCATATATCTTAAATTTCTGAATAGTATCTGCAACCTTAGTCACAGGAACATAAAATGCTTGGAGATGGTCTTGAAGCCTTTACCTTTACCTTGTTTGTCTATAATTTGCTTTCTAATCTCCTGAGACAACTCTCTCCTTCGCTTTCTCTGGTCCATGCTCAGTGTGGTACACACCATGTCACCAAACAGCACAGTGATTACTTGTCACCCTTTAAATAGGTCGACTTACGTTACAAGACACCTGTTAATTAGAGTATACACCTTGTTTGAACATGTCCCTATGGTCAAATTATTTTCAATTTTTTCTAGGTGTACCATAATTTTTGTCCAGGTGTGTTTCATGAGTTTGTTTAACAAATAATTCTGTTGAACCACAATTTAAAAGACATGTCTGATTTTCATTGGTAATTTTCATGTATTACTTTTGTCAGTTTCAAGTTATTTCTGTGACCACTGTGGGGTTTTCTTTCATTCACAGAGCGGTGACCCAAATTTTGTCAATGTGTGACTATAATGATTGATTAATTCAACAGGTAATCAGTTCTGAGGACCCGGGTTCAATCCCCGGTCCAGCCTGTGTGGAGTTTGCATCTTCTCCTCGTGCCTGCGTGGGTTTTCTCCGGGCACTCCGGTTTCCTCCCACATCCCAAAAACATGCATTAATTGGAGACTCTAAATTGCCCGTAGGCATGACTGTGAGTGCGAATGGTTGTTTGTTTCTATGTGCCCTGCGATTGGCTGGCAACCAGTTCAGGGTGTACCCCGCCTCCTGCCCGATGACAGCTGGGATAGGCTCCAGCACGCCCGCGACCCTAGTGAGGTGAAGCGGCTCAGAAAATGGATGAATGGATGGAAATATGAGAGCGAGTGTTTAATTAATTCAACAGGTAATTATGAAGTGTAAAAATATGAGAGGGAGTCGAGTGAATTTAAGGGACGTGTAATGAATACAGAATACATTTTTAATAGAACGTTTGTAGTAATATTAGACTTGAGAAAACAAAAAAGATTACATCAGTCAACAAGTATTTGAATTTTTAAGCATGACATGACTAGGACTTGTATTGGAAAGAATTCCAGATACAGGCACATAGGAATCTCAATGTAAAAAGCCTTTATTTCTTAGGGCTCAAACATTAAAACACACCAATGTGTATCGAACCACTGGCCTTCATTAGGATGTTGGTAACAAACAGTGTACAGACCTAATTATAGTGCCAATATCTGACACTTGCACCATTTTATAACACACTATGTGTTCACACTTATGCATGCACCTGACCATACATGTGCACCCACAAACATTTTACATTTCACTAATAACAATTTGTACATTTGATTGGTTTGATTATCTATGCATAACACGAATGAATCTATTACCCTCTTCTTGATATCTACAGTATGTACACTATTACCTATATGTTTTTCTAAACTCTACTTTTTATCCCTAAATACATGACACTTCACCCTCAATCTCAAAATACCAAAATTAAATAAAAGAAAATCAGGGTTTGTATCAATCACAGGTGCCTATAATCTATTATCTTAAACTCATTCTGTCATTCTTTCCATGAAACTCCCATCGATCACCCTTTCCCACCATTTTTTTCCCATGCTATGAGGTTGGTTTTATCCATGAAACAGTTATTAGTTGTTTGTTTTTACTATTATAATAAATATTAGAACAATTGTCTTACTTTTTATTAACATAACGTTTGGTATAATGCCCAATAAAAACATGTCATTTTAAAAATATACGTTTTAGGGTCCGTTTGATTGCACACATACGGACGCACAATCAGGAGAGAATAGATGTATTACAGGAGACCAAGTATTGTTTTTAAATTAAATATTCTTCTGAAGAGCTCTAAATGTTCTGTTTTGCTCTGCAGTACACTACAAATCATCTTTGTCATTTTCATTTTACAGCTTAAGTTTCAATGCACCGTTTCATCATCGTCTTGACTCAATTTAGGCTTCTTCACTTGTCATGATTTACGCATGTATTTGCGTTGTACTTTGGGAAACTTGAAAGTGAAGAGCTGCTTTATGTGTGTGTAAAATGTCACAAACTTCTGGACGCAACAGTGTTTTCGCAAAAACATCTTATGTAAAGGGTAAAAAAAAAAAAAAGCAGTATAAGTCATACACTTACCAAGATACGTATTTTTATGTAGTTTTTTTTGTCTTTGCAATAAAGACACTTTTGATAATGACCTTGTTGCAATGCTCGTCAAAACCCCGGCAAGATGGCGGCGGCCGTCTGACGAGTTTACTGTTAGAGCACCCCCGAAGAAGAAAAGGCGGAAGTGCTAGAATAGCTGCCAACGATTCAAGTGCACGACGAGGGGCAAAGCGCGAGGTTGAATTCGTTCTCTTGTGAGCTCGTCGAACTGTCTACAACATCATAATGCTGAAAGACTTGGTAAGGGAGCGACTCATTGCGGCCGCCGACGAAATCTTCGGACTGTTTGAAACAACGATAGCGTCGTACGAGGAGCAACTTTGTCGAGCAAAAGCGGAGAACGAACTACAAAGACAACAACTGGAAGCTGTTTGCAAGACTCAAGTTGTGCTACATGTCCAAGGTCAGTTCAATAAAATTCTCCTGAACATTTATGACAACCAGGCCTTCTAAACTGGATTGATGATGTCCTTTTTACCAAAATAGCGAAACAAAATGTTAGAACTTAATTTCATTAATATAAGCACTTTTTTATAACCAAGAAAGGCGATTTTCTCTCGAACGACAATGCAATCGTAATGCCCAAATATGTAAATATGATTTAGTATGTCCACTTAAACGACAAAATTAATTTGAACGGGCGATCAAGCCAAACCGACGGCAGCCATCTTAATATTCACAAACAGCCAATCAAAACGGTACCTTGGCGTCACGTGAGTGGTCCACCGGCGTCTTCTGGTATTTCGGAGACCCGTAAAAATCACATCATAGTAAATAAAGATAAGTTGGTGTTTTCCCCCTGTATTTTAATGCACATCAATACAACTACACTAGGAAAATCTATATATTTAATGAGATATGATTTTATAAAACGAGAACTTCAGATTTTTACCCCCAAAAATTTATCAGCTACATTTGTATGAAACAAAAAGACAAGACAGAATCCTGATAGCGGTTTACTTTCGGTCCAATTTTTTCACAATTCATAAATGGACTGAAATGCACCTTACCTCATCGCGCCAACAATATTGACATATAACACCGAAAAGCTTCATTCAAATATAACGAGGTCAGTAAAAATAAAAAATACTGAAGCGGTGCTCACTGGAAAAATAGCAAAGATTATCTTCCCGGTGTCCTTAAATCGTCAACTGAAAATTTAATAAGTGCTGGCCAGCAAAAGAAAAGAAAATTGTTTAGAGCAGTGGTACCACCTCAAAAACTGCTTGGCTCATCAAGTACCACCATAATGACCAACATTTAAATAGCATCATATAAAGTATAAGTGTATTTCTAAAAATCAGATTTGATGATATTGTAAGCGACTGTAACTATTATACAGAGTTTTAACATAAGCACTGCACTTAAAAAATAAAAACAATTTAAATAATGAGTCAATTCAAAGCACTTTGTTTCAATTCAACAGCACATAAAAGTGAAATAAAAATTGTCTAAATGAATGTCTGAGAACCAAAAATTCTAAAAGATTAAATACAAATGTATTGTTGGAATGGCAATAAATCACTTAAAGCTAGTAGAATCACAATATAATTTACATGTGTGAACCAAAGTTTGTATTACTCGTGTCTTGCAGACATCCAACAACGCAGAAGTTCCAGTTTGAAGCAGGAGCATCTACAGTCCCCTCACATTAAGGAGGAAAAGGTGGAGGCTGACATCAGCAAGTTGCCACTGACTGCTCCCCATGTTGAGAGTGTAGATGGCAACGACGAACCACCCGAGTCGTTACAGTTTCATCATCACAGTCCAAGTCGAAACCGCTGTGGAGGACCACCGCCAGATGACCTTTTAGCCCCACTGTCAGATTGTGATGACATGGAAGAACTTTTGGGGAGTGATGTAGAACGTGAAGGTGACGACAAAATTAATTTGAACGGGCGATCAAAACAAACCGACGGCAACCGTCTTAATATTCACAAACAGCCAATCAAAACGGTACCTTGGCGTCACGTGAGTGGTCCACCGGCGTCTTCTCGCATTTCGGAGACCTGTAAAAATCACATCATAGTAAATAAAGATAAGTTGGTGTTTTCCCCCTATATTTTAATGCACATCAATACAACTACTACTACCAAAAAATTCATCAGCTACATTTGTATGAAACAAAAAGACAAGACAGAATCCTGATAGCGGTTTACTTTCGGTCTAATTTTTTCACAATTCACAAATGGACTGAAATGCACCTTACCTCATCGCGCCAACAATATTGACATTTAACACCGAAAAGCTTCATTCAAATATAACGAGGTCAGTAAAAATAAAAAATACTGAAGCGGTGCTCACTGGAAAAATAGCAAAGATTATCTTCCCGGTGTCCTTAAATCGTCAACTGAAAAACTTAATAAGTGCTGGCCAGCAAAAGAAAAGAAAAAATTGTTTAGAGCAGTGGTACCATTTCAAAAAGTGCTTGGCTCATCAAGTACCACCATAATGACCAACATTTAAATAGCATCATATAAAGTATGTGTATTTCTAAAAATCTGATTTGATGATATTGTAAGCGACTGTAACTATTATACAGAGTTTTAACATAAGCACTGCACTTAAAAAATAAAAACAATTTAAATAATGAGTCAATTCAAAGCAGTTTGTTTCAATTCAACAGCACATAAAAGTGAAATAAAAATTATCTAAATGAATGTCTGAAAACCAAAAATTCTAAAAGATTAAATATAAATGTATTGTTGGAATGGCAAGAAATCACTTAAAGCTAATAGAATCACAATATCATTTACGTGTGAACCAAAGTTTGTATTTGTCTTGCAGACATCCAACAACACAACAGTTCCAGTTTGAAGCAGGAGCATCTACAGTCCCCTCACATTAAGGAGGAAAAGGAGGAGGCTGACATCAGCAAGTTGCCACTGACTGCTCCCCATGTTGAGAGTGTAGATGGCAACGACGAACCACCCGAGTCGTTACAGTTTCATCATCAAAGTCCAAGTCAAAACCGCTGTGGAGGACCACCGCCAGATGACCTTTTAGCCCCACTGTCAGATTGTGAGGACATGGAAGAACTTTTGAGGACTGATGTAGAACGTGAAGGTGACGACAAACAGTCGAATCACTCTGAAAAGATGACGACTTTTGACAAAGAGGAAACTTCACAAATGTGTGAACAACATTTTACTTGCTCAATTTGCGGTAAACATTTGGCTAACAACTCAATATTGATGAGACACTTAAGAACTCACACTGGAGAAAAACCATTTGGTTGTATAGTTTGTGGTAAAAGATTTACTCAAAAGCCGAGCATGGTATCCCACATGAGAACACACACAGGAGAAAAACCCTTTGTTTGCTTAGTTTGTGGTAAAGCGTTCACTCAGAAGCCACATCTTGTATCACACATGAGAACACACACAGGAGAAAAACCCTTTAGCTGTTCAATTTGTAGTGGAAGGTTTCGTCATAGGTCCAATTTAAATGCACACATGCGCAGACACCAAACAGAGAGAATAAATGTGTTGCAATAGTCCACCCCAAAAAATTACTTAAAATCTGTAAATATTCAGTTTTTTTTCTTTGCGGTACACTACAAATTATTGTTGTCATCATCGTACTGCACAGCTGACTCATCATTATCATCTTTACTCAATTTTTATATTTGGTAACAATTTCCTTGTGTATTTAATAGGGCTGCGTATTAAGGACCTCACGATATTATACAGTTCGATTCAGTTAGATTTTTATTTCTTAGGGTGTGTTTTGATTTGATATTGATTTAAATGCTTTATCGATTCAGTAAGATAAATATACAGCGGCTGAAATAAGTATTTAACAAGTCACCACTTTTCTCAAATATATTTCCAAAGTTGCTATTGACATGAAAATTTCACCAGATGTTGAGAACAACCCAAATAATCCATACATACAAAAGTATTGAACACGCCAACTGGTATTTATTTAATACTTTATACAAAAGCCATTGTTTCCAATGACAGCTTCAAGATGCCTCCTTTTTGGAGAAACTAGTTGCATGCATTGCTCTGGTGTGATTGTGGCCCATTCCGCCACACAAGCAGTCTTCAAATCTTGAAGGTTCCGTGGGCTTCTTTTATGGACCTTGAGTTTCAGTTGTTAACATAGATTTTTGATCCCTTTTTGGATTCAAGTCAAGTGATTGGCCGGGCCGTTCTAGCAGTTGCATTTGTTTTTTCTTTGAATCCAATTTCCTTGGCGGTATGTATGTTTTGGATCATTATCCATTATCATCCGACCAGACTATACTCTCACAGTATTTAACTGGCTTGTCCAAATCTTGTTCAGCAAACCTTTAATGAGCTTTGACATGCTTTTTTTCCAGCAATGGGGTCATGCACGGTGAGCTTGCATACAGGCCATGGCAGCAGAGTGCATTACTCACTGTTTTCCTTGTGACAACAGCACCTGCTAATTCCAGGATTCTGTCTTGTGTTTTTGTTTCATGCAAATGTAACTGATACATTTTTTGGGGTAAAAATTGAAGTTCTTGTTTTATAAAATCATAGCTCATTAAATATATAGATTTTCCTAGTGTAGTTGTATTGATGTGCATTAAAATACAGGGAAAAACACCAACTTATCTTTATTTACTATGATGTGATTTTCACGGGTCTCCGAAATACGAGAAGACGTCGGTGGACCAGTCACTTCTTGGTCAAATATTGCTTTAAGCATGGTATCGCACGTTAGCACACACTGGAGAAAACACCTTTTGTTCTGTTTGTGGTCGAAGCTATAGTCTGAGCAAATTTGACTGCACACAAGCTGATGCACGATACAGAGAATAAAAGTTATACAGCAGGTTGTTGTTTTCAGTTGAATGTTATTCTTGCGAAGAGGTGTGAATGTTCTGTTTTGCTGTACAGTACACAACAAATCATTGTTGTCATCTTCATCAAACAGCACAAGCTGATTCATCGTCGTATTGACTCAATGTTGGCATCTTCTTTTCTTGGTAACGATTTACTCGTGTGTTGTGTTGTGTTTAGGCCTTCACCTAGAAAGGGATGCGCTGCTGTGCTGTATGTAAAAGTGTCACTGTCCAAATACAGTGGATACGGAAAGTATTCAGACTCCCTTAAAATTTTCACTTTTTTTTTATGTTGCAGCCATTTGCTAAAATCATTTAAGCTCATTTCCCCCTTCCTACTACAGCTACTGTATTTATCCTCCTCTGCTCTGGTCTTGACCCGTCGCAAGATGGCGGCCGTATGACGTATAAGATGCGTTGCCGCTGTTGTAAAAGCACCATCGAAGAAGAAAAAGGCGGAAGTTAGTATGACGAGTCGCCCAAGCTTAACTGGACGACAAGGAGTAAAGCGCAAGGTTGAATTTGTGAATCTTCTGCGCTCGTTGAGCTATCTACAGCACCAACATGTTGAAAGAGTTGGTAAGGGAGCGACTCATTGCGGCCGCCGACGAAATCTTCGGACTGTTTGAAAGAACGATCGCGTCGTACGAGGAGCAACTTGGTCGAGCGAGAGAGGAGACCGAGCGACACCGACGACAACTGGAATCTGTTGGCGTGACTCGAATTGTGGTACACGTGAAAGGTCTGTTCTCTAAATGTCTACTTATCATTTGCATTTTATTTATTTAATAAGTTATTTCAAAACGACGTTCATTAATATCTGGTTTAAGCAGAGGTGGGAAGTAACGAAGTACTCTTACTTAGTAACCAAAAATTGTGAAGAGCAACAATTAATTCATGATTTAACAAGGGGGGGGGGGGGGGTCATTACTTTTTCACGCAGTGCCAGGTAACTTTGAATAGTTTTTTTTTTCACCTTTTGTAAATTAAATCATTTAAAAATCAAAAAGTTTTATTGGGTTATATTTGTCTGATATTTACAGTTGTTTGAAGATGTTAAACATTAAAGTGTGGAAACTGCAAAAATATAAGCATTTGAGAAGGGAGCCAATACTTTTCACAGCGCTATATATGTGAATGTGTCAAGGAAAAGGCAGCCCTTTAGGCCTGGTGCACACAGGATTTTTTAAATCTTAATTTTGTGTGTGTGACAGGCTGTGTGTTCTGATAACATCAACACAGACCGCCACACATAAAGGCCCTCTTCGGATTCTCGTTTTTGCTTCTGAAGTTTCCTCTCCTACCCAAGTGAGATGAACCAGAAGTACTTGGAGGATAGGTCCTTCCAATTCTACAAAATGCTTAGGAAAGGTGCCTCAATGCCACCTTTAGTGCCAAGTTACTCCTGAGCAACCTTTACAAAAGGAAAGGAATTCTATTACCCACAACCGTTTACGGGCGCAATTTTTAAAGCAACAGACCACCGACTATGCGACTATTGCAGACTATGCGAAGATGCTTGAGTTTCACGCAAGAGAATTAAAAGAATATTTAAATTAAACGTTTAATACGGTACAGAATGGTGTATTTATATTAAAAAATGCATCATGAATACAGTTTTGGTGAACATTGCCAATGTAAACGTACAAATTTGAGATGTAAATATGCATGAAATGAGGACCCAGGTTCAAATCCGGAAACGGTACACCTGCTGCAGGCAAGAAAAAGACCAAAGACTGTAAAAGACAAACGACGCAGATATTTACGTGATATCATGTTGAATTTGTATTTAGAGTGGAGGAAGCACGGTGAGTTCAAATCCCGGTTACCTCCCACATCCCCCAAAACATGCGTGATAGGTTGATTGAAGACTAAATCCCTAGTGGGGATAAGCGGTATGGAAAATGGATGGATGTAAGACTAACATAACATGAAAGAAAAAAAGAACTGTAAACACAAAATATATCATACAGAAATGTGTGTGAGGGATAAAACTTAGTGAGAGAGAAAAGGCCAGACAAATAAAACAAAGCAAGCACGACTTTACAAGGGTAGAATCTGTTATTATAAAAAAATATCTATTTTTATTAGTAAGCAAATATTTCGCAAAAAAGTTAAATGCATGTATTTAATTTATTTATGCAAATATGGTATGATATAAATATGTGAACACGAATGAAGCCTAAATATGGGATACAGTATTGTAATCTTTAGTTGCTCTGTGCTGACATTTTGCAGTGAAAAACATTGTAGATATTTTATTATTATTTTTGTCATAAATATTGAATGCGTTCATTATTTAAGATTGTCGGCCCTGACCTGTTTCGGACCCTAAAATCGGGACAAATTCACTCAACACACCTCAGGCCTAGGATATTCTTAAAAGATTTAAGATTGTCTGGTTTTTGACGTGCTTGGTCGGGAAGGGCAGAATGGGGACAAAAACAGGCTGATTGTTTTTATGTGTGGACCGGCCTTTAGTAGACAAGAGACAGGCCAGGCACTTTGAGACTAATGAGAGGTACAAATTAATGAGAACTTACATGCAAAGAGACAGTTCAAATACAACCTAACGGCTGGACTAAGAAGAAGTGTCTGTCTAGTTGTACTTTGGCGAGGTCATATATGCACACATGAACAGGCAGTTATCATCGGCCTAATGCTTTCTGGCATCCCCAACGACAGACATCTTGCTTTGTCTCACACCAAACTGATAATACAATAACAGAGAGAAAGGAACACAGTCTGCTTTCTTGTCTTTGCGCTAAAACAAAAGATTATATGAGGTTATAATTACTTATCCGTGTGCATTACAAAATGTACATCGGAGTGAGAGTTGAATTTCCCCTTGAGGGACATCAAAATAATTAAACAAATGTGCAAAGGCACATATTTTCCTCACTGAGCATTTCCCTGCGATGAGCAGGCAGGGATTTGCAGATGAAAACACCATTAAACCAACATGAGATGACGTAGTGAAATTACCTCTGTGTTACATGCACGTTATAACTGATCTCAGTGGTTGTATAGAAAAGCACAACAATTACCAAGTCAGGCATTTGGAAGTATTGAAAAATATAGTCCATCTATCAATCTTCTTTACCGCTTATCGTCTCGAGGGTCGCGTGAAAAATATAGTACTACACTTAAACTAAATCAATTTATGAAGCTCTAGGAATTATTGTCATACTGTTTTCTACTGTACACGTGCATAATAATTCTCAAAACTTGAATTGACTCCCAAACTGTACACTATAAATGTACGTTGGCTACCTCTGTAGTTTGCAAAAGAATTCGGTTATTCAGAGCGCCACACTCTGGGCGTGCCAGAGCGCACTCCTGGCCGCTCTGACTCGGGAGGCAGGACGAGCATGGAAGCTGTTCAAGCAAGGCGGTCGTTCGTAACTTCAAAGAAAGAGAGCGCGCTCTGCCTCTCGGAACACTCCACTCTCACAGTAGAGTGAGGGTGTCAGATTGAATTTCTGAGCGTAGTCTTAATTGCACAAACTATTACCATAGCATAAATTCCCCTGGCTTCAGTGAAGGCACCTTGGATTCCGTTCCCAGACTTTGCAAACAATGATATTTGGTAGAATCACAATATAATTGATGTGTTTGAGCCAAACTGTGTTTGTTTTGCTCGTGGCCTGCAGACCTCCAGCAGCAGTCGGGGGGCTCCAGTTTGGAGCAGGAGCATCCACAACCCCTCCACCTTAAAGAGGAAGAGGAGCATCCACAACCCCTCCACCTTAAAGAGGATGTGAAGGATCCACAGGACGTCCACATCAAGGAGGAAGAGGAGAAGGCTGAGGTCACTGAGTTCCCACTGACCTGTGTTTCTGTCGGGAGTAAAAACTATGAAGACGAACCATGTGAGCCCTCAGAACTTCATCATCACAGTCTAAGTGGAGATCAATGTGGAAGACCACCACCAGAAAACCTTTTAGCTCCACTGTCTGACGGTGACGCCACTGAAGAATCATTGAGGCGCAACGACGACTATGAAGGTGACAACGGACAATCACAATGCTCTGAGATGGAGACGACTCCTGGCCGCAAGGAAACTTCACAGACATGTAATCGACGTTTTAGCTGCCCAGCTTGTGGTAAAAAATTTGTTAGCAATTCAGCACTGATTATACACATAAGAATTCACACAGGAGAAAAACCCTTTGGTTGCTCAGTTTGTGGTAAAGGTTTCACTTGCAAAGTAGGATTTGTAACACACATGAGAACACACAGTGGAGAAAAACCTTTTAGTTGTCCCGTTTGTCATAAAACATTTTCTCGAAAGGATCATATGGGAACGCACTTGAAAACACATACAAGAGAAAAACCCTTTTGTTCCGTTTGTGGTGGAAAGTTTCCTCATAAGTCCAGTTTGAATATGCACATGTGTGCGCACGACACGGAGAGAAAAAAAGTTTTATTACAGTAGTCCACCTTTTAAATTAATTTTATTCTTCTGAAGAGCTGTACTGGCTCTTTTTTTTTTTTTTTTTTTTTTATAAATTGTACAGTACACAAGTCATTGTTTTCTTCAACGTACTAAACAGCGGATACATCATCTTCGCTTTTACCCAATGTTGGTATCTGTACTGATTTACTTTTGTGTGTGTGTGTGTGTGCGCGCGCATGTGCACGTGTATAAATGCCATTGTCCGAATTATTCCAGACCTAACGGTGTGTTTTCAAAATGTAAGCATCACCTGTAAAACGATGCAAAATCTATATAAAATGTACATGTACCATAATGCTTTTGTCTGTTTTATTCTTTGCTTTGTGGACAATTTCAATTCTGAACCCTCTGCAACCTCGTGGAGGATGCTGAGTCGTGCCAACTTTGAAATGTAAAACAATTCTGCTAAATTAATCTTGTTTTTGATCGGGAAAAAGCAGTATTCGGGAGGGGGGACGCGGGGGGTGGAGGCGAGTTGAAAATTTGAGTCACGATAGTGAAATTGAGTGAAGGAATCAAAAAGAGAGTGTAATTGGAAAGAAAATGGATGAGCTCAAAGGTCTGGACAATATCAAAGATATAAATCCAATAGAGAGAGCAATTGAGATATATTGTATGTAAAGCTTGGAGCAATTATAAAGGCAAAAATAAGAGACTGAAACATATTACTCATTTGTAAAAATTAGGAACAATGTGGAAAAGCAATTAAGTTAAAAATAGTATGTGGATTAGAAGTAGTTGAGGTTAATAAATAACAGGGTGATATACAATACGGCCTACCAATAGATGATTTGGATAAAAGAGTATGTTCTTACTATATGGGCGGAAATATGTCTCAACATTATTTACACGTGTGTTTTCCAAATCCACAAATATATCCGCAATTCACAAGTATATATAAAGAAATCGCATTCCTCATGCCAGCAAGATACAAAAAGCAGCTTGTTATTACAGTGTTTAAATAATAGTCTATGCTCTCAACGCTGACAGATGAAAAAGCACTAACTTTAGTTCACGTTCGCCCAAAATATAAACTACTTCATGAACTTTCGTTCGTTGAACTCGTTTAGGTACAACACTGTGTTTTGCCATTGTCCAAATTATTCCGGATTTAAAAGTGTGTTCTCAAAATGTGAACATCACCTGTTAATTATGCAAAGGCTATATAAGATATACCATCATGATTTTTCGTCCGTTTTATTCTTCGCTTTTAGGACAATTTTTTTCTTCTTCTGCTGTCATTTTACACAGTCGTCAATACCGGCGCAAGATGGCGGCCGTTTGACGTCCGGAGGCGTTATTCCCGCGACAGCACCATCGAAGAAGAAAAGGTGGCCGCGGCTAGCATAGCTACCCAGACTTAACAGGGGCAAAGCGCGAGGTCGAACTTCAACATCAACATGTTGAAAAAGTTAGTAAGAGACAGACTCATCGCGGTCGCCGACGAAATCTTCGGACTGTTTGCAGGAACGATAACATCGTACGAGGAGCAACTTTGTCGAGCGAGAGAGGAGACCGAGCGACACCGACGACAACTGGAAACAGTTTGCAAGACTCAAATTATCATACGCGTCGAAGGTCTGTTCACTCAATGTCTATTATTTACAAAATGTAAATGATCTAAAAGGGAAGTACATTAATTGTGTACGTTTTACAAAACCAGCGAGACCAAAATGTTATTAATAAGTTTGAATTTAAGCTCTTTTCCTGTCCACGAGAGATGATTAGCTGTCAAGCAACGACACAGTCGTAATGCGCCAATGTGTCATTATGACATGCGATCACGTTTGTAAATATTATTTCTTATGATCGTTTTAGCTGAAAAGTTCATTTTAACAAACGAGCATAACCAAACTAATGGACGCAATCTTGCTTTTCCCGACCAGCCAATCGGAACATTACCTTGCTGTCATGTGACAGGTAAACGGACCAGCATCATGATAAATATGTTTGTTCTAATGCAAAGCTATAGAAGTACAGTAAGATTTTTCCCATTTATTTAACTGTGTATTTACAAAACATTAACAACCTCGAAGTTATTTTTGTTTCGTTATAGATTTTCAATTTACAGAACACATATTTATCCCCTTCTCAAATTCTTATTTTTTTTTTGCATTTGTTTCCCAACTTTAAGGTTTATGGTCATCAAATATAATATCATATAAATATCAGACAAAGATGAACTTTTTCTAGTATTTGGGATACCATATTGTCTCTACGGTGCCTCAGTAAGCATGTGAAATATGAATTAAAACTGTCCACGCATTCTTGAGTTTCAGACGTTTTTCTTCCAAGAGCCCTGAAATCAGGTCATTCGAATTTCTCAAGCTTATCTTCGTCACTAGTGAAGATCTCCGCCTACCTCTCCCGAGCCAGGGCTGTCAACGTAACAAGCACGTGTGCTCTCACAAGTGGGTCATCAACACGGAGGCAACCTATCAGAGGAAAGGGCATGGTCGAGCCCAGCTATGGACAAAGCGGATACAAAACTGGGTCAAACAGAAGTAGCTGTCATAGGGGCCTTTTCTGGACACTCGTATGACAAAACCAAGGTGTTTTTTAAAAATGAAATTTACACTTTCATACTAAGTCCATGTTACAGAGGCACTCTATGGAAGTCTACATAGCCAAAATACGGGACCTTTAAAGTGGGGAAACTATGCAAAAATAATTTGAGAAGGGGCAAATACTTTTTTACAGCACTATATATATTTCAACCCTTTTGTATTTAATAGTATCTTGTATCCAGGGCTGCAACTAACGATTAATTTAATAATCAATCTGTCTCTTAGCTTTTGGATGAATTGGAAAAAAAACATATTTTTTTATTTCCATCCCTTTATTAAAAAACGGAACATTATTTCAGATTGACCATGCAGAAAATGCACCAACATAAGTTGATTATGATTTAGTTACAGGTTTGGTATGTAGGTTCCGTAACATGTCAGTCAATAGGCAACTTAACTATCCTTTCACAAAACAATAAGCAGAGCCTCAGACCAAAATCAATTTATTATGATTCCATTACTGGTTTGGTGCGTAACATTTCAGAAAATAGGCAAAAATGTTTGTTTTCCAAAGCAAAAGCTGATGTTTGCAAATATCTTATTTTGATTAAACATAAAAGGTAATCATTCTGCTTTCATGAAAGACGACAGAAATCTGAAAATATTTGCTGTTGAGAGGCTAAAAGAGGATTGGGACACTTTTAAAGGTGAACAAATCAATGGCTCTAAACAATTTATTAATTTTCAAAATAGTGTGTCGAGCAATGTGGTGATCATTTAGTTGTCGATTAATTGTAACTCCTAGTCTTTTTCAGCCACTGTTATAGGAAGCGTTCAGGATTTCTGCCAACCAATTTCATGCTCACAGTTATGCCACAAACCTCTTTGGCGTACTCGCCTATATGTGAGCGTATCAAGGGAAAACTCTCAATACTTTAGTAGACAAGAGACAGGACAAGGACTTTGAGAATAATAAGAGATGGAATTTAATAAGAACAGAGACAGTTCAAATACAACCTGATGACTGGACAACGATGTGTCTGTCTATTTCTAATTAGGCGAGGTCATATATGCAAACATGATCGTCTTCCTCAGGCAACTGGCATCCCCCAGCCACAGACATCATGCTTTGTTGCACAGAAACGTGATATTACAACATTGGAGAAAGAAGAAAACAAAAACAAAAAACGATTTTATGAGTTTATAATGACTTTTCTGTGTGTAGTGTGCCAAATGAAGTATACATTAAACTGAGAGTTTAATTTCCCCTTCAGGGATAAGAGTAATTATAATTAATATCATTCATCTTCCGTTGCGCTTATCCTCACTAGGGTCGCGGGCATGCTGAAGCCTATCCCAGCTATCTCCGGGCGAGAGGTGGGGTACACCCTGAACCGGTCGACAGCCAATCGCAGGGCACATAGAAACAACCATTCACGCACACATTCACAGCTACGGGCAATTCAGTTGGGTTACATTATAACTGATCACAGTGATTGTATATAAAAGTACAGAAAACTATTCAGTCCCAAGTATTTAATGAATTTATGAAGCTATAGGACGTATATTCACAATTCTCAGTGTGTAGTGGTACAAACTCTAGTGGTTTGCAAAAAAAAAAAAAAAGTCTGAATTCTTTTGGAGGGACGCTGTTGACTAACATTTAATTGCATTAACTTTTACCACAGTATACAATCACCTGGCTTCAGTGTGGGCAGCGTGGGTTCAGTTTCCACTCAGTGAAGTGATTATAAGTGTGAACTGTTGTCTGTTTGTATATGTGCCCTGCGACTGACCGGCTGTAGTCCAGGCTGTTGTTTGCCTTTTGCCCAAAGTCAGCTGGGATAGGCTCCAACTCATCGGCGACCCTCAAGACGATAAGCGGTAAACAAAACGGATGGATGAATGAATGGATTACCACAGCAATGTTTCATTTACACATAGCTGTTTTCTTTAGAATGCGGACGTGTCTGTAGCTAGTTGGACTAGGGGCTTACAAACAAACAAGCGACGTGTGTGCTAACCAATATGACTGAACGGGTCATCACACACTGACATTTGGTAGAATCACAAAATAGTTGATGTGTTTGAGCCAAATTCTGTTTGCGTTGCTCATGTCCTGCAGACCTCCAGCAGCAGTCGGGGGGCTCCAGTTTGGAGCAGGAGCATCCACAACCCCTCCACCTTAAAGAGGAAGAGGAGCATCCACAACCCCTCTACATTAAAGAGGATGTGAAGGATCCACAGCGCCTCCATGTTAAGGAGGAAGAGGAGGAGGACGACGTCAGAGAGTTTCCACAGACCCGTGTTTCTGTGGAAAGTAAAGACAACAAAGATGATTCACTTGAGCTGTCAAAACTTCATCATCACAGTCCAAGTGGAGATCAATGTGAAGGACCACCACCACCAAAAAATCTTTTAGCGCCACTGTCTGACAGTAACCACACTGAAGAACCTTTGAGGAGTAGCGAAGACTGTGAAGGTGACGTCAAACAATCGCAACGCTCTGAAAAGGAGACAATTCCTGGCCGGAAGGAAACTTCACAGGCATGTGAACGTTTTACCTGCTCAGTTTGTGGTAAAAGTTTTGTTAGCAATTCAGTATTGATTGTCCACGTAAGAAGACACACGGGAGAAAAACCCTTTGGTTGCTCAGTTTGCGGTAAAAGATTCATTCAAAGGGCAAGCTTTGTATTACATATGAGAACGCACACTGGAGAAAAACCCTTTCGTTGTTCCGTTTGTCATAAAACCTTTTCTCGCAAGGATCATATGGGAACACACATGAGAACACACACGGGAGAAAAACCCTTTAGTTGTTCTGTTTGTGGTGTAAGGTTTCGTCATAAGTCGAGTTTGAATGTGCACATGCGCCTACACAGCACAGAGAGAATAAAATAAGTTACAGTATTCCATTTTTGAAATGTATTCTTCTGAAGAGCTACAAATGTTTTGTTTTTCTGTGCAGTACACAACGTCATTTTTGTCTTCAACGTACGTCACAGCAGATTGATCATCATCGCCCTTTCCCAATTTTGGTATCTTCACTAGTAATGATTTACTCGTATTTGCTGCTGTGTGTGCTTAAGAGTGTCATTGTCCAAATAATTACGGACCTCGGAGTGTGTTCTCAAAATGTGAACATCAACTTTACATGATGCATACGCAGTATATAATTTAGGTATGTACCATCGTGTTTTATGTCCGCTTTATTCTTTGCTCTGACAATTACGATTCTGACCCTTTGCATCTTTTTTTTTTTTGGCTGTCGTCAATACCGCCGCAAGATGGCGGCCGTTTGACGTCCAGTTGCGTTTCTGCTGTGAAAGCACCATCGAAGAAGAAAAGGCCCAGGTTAGCATAGCTACCCCACGCTCCAACGACGATAAAGAGCGCGGTTGAAAGTCCGTGCTCGTTGAACTGTCTACAACAGCAACATGTTGAAAAAGTTGGTAAGGGAGCGACTCATTGCGGCCGCCGACGAAATCTTTGGCCTGTTTGCAAGAACGATCGCGTCGTACGAGGAGCAACTTTGCCGAGCGAGAGAGGAGACCGAGCGACACCGACGACAACTGAAAGCTGTTTACAACACTCACAGTGTTCTCCACGTCGAAGGTCTGTTCACCAAATATCTGGTTAATGTTTAAAGTATCAAATAGGAGGGTTAAAAGTGCATTAATGTTGGTTTTACAAAAAGAGCAAGATCAAAATGATGAATTAATCTTTACTAAGCACGTTCCCTGGCCAAGAGAGGTGTTTTGCTGTCAAACGACGGCACAGTCGTAACAACATTGTAGATATGACGTGATCACTTTAGCTACGAAGTTCATTTTAACAAGCAAGCAAAACAAAAACAAAAAGCAACCCATCTTGCTCTTCCCCATCAGGCAATCGGAACACTGCCTTTATGTCATGTGACAGGTAAACGGACCAGTAAAATCATTCTTGTTATCGGTCTCAAACTTTGACATCTAGGGCTCATCTCATTTCTGTATTTGCAACTTCCTAGGGCCTCACTCCTCGGACATGTTTTCTGAAATCAGAAATCATGTCTTTCCCTTTATTGCAATGGATGACTGTTTACAATAAAGGTGTACTGATTTAAACATTCAACTAAGATACAGTAAGTCATGAGCAGTGTTGGCACAGTTGCTTTGAAAAACTTACAAGTTACTTTACTGAATACTTGATTTCAAAAGTAACTACGTTAGAAAAAAAATGTAACTTTTTAGTTACTTTCAGCAGCTGCCATGTGGCAGGAATATCACTTATCCAGAGTTTAAAAAAAAAAAAAAAAGCATTAGCTTAACCGTACCCACTACTTGGTAATGTACACCACACAAGTTACAGAATGATGTCATCAACATAACTTAAATATTTGTGCAGCGCGTTCAACAATTTTTTTATTGTAAGTGAGTCGGTCCTTATCCTCCATGACCGTTTGATGATCACGCACTCGGTATAAATAATGAACCCACAATGCATTGTGCATTTAACACGGCAGTAAAACTGTATTCATATTGTGTAAATCAAAACCTAACCACAATCAAATACACTTTTTACTAAGGAAAATAAAAATAGTGTTGCGACACTGAAATTGTTGTTGTTTGCACGTTTATGGTACTGCACTGTCACTGTGCATTGGAGAATCAATCACTTCCCAATCGTAAAAAAAGAAAAGAAGGGTGGTCTCGGTTAAATGCTTCTGCACACTTGGATTGCTCTTTGTTTGAATCACCAGCTACAAATTACTGTTCGGTGAGAGAGATTGATGATGCAAAAGTAACCATTGTTGGATCGAAGAAGTAACTGTAGTCGAATAAGTTTCCCGGGAAAAGTAACGCGTTACTTCACTCGTTACGCCACAGGGCGGATTTTGGGAGTTTGCAAACTAAACAACACTACTCGGCATCACTGGTCATGAATGATCAATACAAATAGTCAAGACAAGACTAACAAATGCAGAAAGGATAAGAAGATATAGGATAAATAAAATACTGTTAAAAAAAGGTTATGCTATATGCAATAACATGATAGGGTGCGAGTATTTATATAAATACATTTTAAGCAGTGCAAGTTTCAGTTCATCCATTACTCCATCAATCCGGACTATCCAGGGTTGCACGGCATTCGTCAGTGAATAATATCGTGCTTCAAAGAATGTTTTTGAATGAAATAACTTTTGGATTGAGTAAATATGACCTCGTTATGCTGTAAATTCAGCAAATTACTATTTTCAGTTCTTTACAACCAATAAAATGTTTTGAAACTCTCGTGTGGAATAATTTGGAGTAGTACATTTTTTAAGTTTCTTAAGTTTTTAGTTTTTGGAGAAAAAAATCTTATCATTGGGACTAGATAATTTCAAAAACATTCAAATTATATTCTAGCAGTTGATGACTTAAATTAGTCATTTGCATCAACTACCGGTATTTAGGAAAATCTGAAAGAAAAAAAAATTGCATAATAATTTGGAACGGGGTAAATAACTAAGACACTCAGCAAAAATGTGTATCCAAACTATAATAATCAACAAATGACACAAAACAGAAGATTAACTATTTAATATTAAGTCCTGCTCCGTTTACGATCCAGCTGGTACACGGCCGTTTTTATATGTTACTTTTGAGGAGCTATTTGACTTCCACATAGGATACATAAGCGGTCCCTCGATTTAAAATAGCCCGTGGAATCTCCTCAGTGCTGGATCCTGACACCTCAATGTGCGTTTAGAGGTCCCATATTTTGCCAAGCCAACTTTTGCTAGTATTTGGGATGCAATATTGGCTCTATGGTGCCTCAGTAAACGTGAAATATGAATTAAAGTCGCATTCCTGAGCTCCAGATGTTTTTACGGTGAGAGGCCTGAAATGAGGGTTACAATTTCTAGAGCTTATCTACATCACTAGCGAAGATCTCGCCTACCTCTCCGCTCCCGAGCCAGCGCTGTCAACATTACAAAGATGGGTGCTGTCAAAGTGGGTCTTCCACACGGAGGCAACCAATCAGAGGTTATATATATTTTTTTTTTAATAAAGAAAAGTAGCATTCTATAATGTTCTACTTTATAAAAACACAGGGTGATAAAATAGTTAAATAGAACGTAAAGCATTAAACAGTTTGTGCCTCATGATCGAATCTTTCATCCACCAGTGTGGTGCACCTTCTGGCGTGGCCGCCTTGGCCACTAGGAGGCACTATTTTATAGTACAGTCATGCAGACAAACGAAAAAGAATAAAGTTCTGCTGTTCTACCACTCAGTGAGTTGCTGTATTATTAGTCTTTTTTTGGTCAAGGATGAAGAATATATCCTGTGAGCAATGATATATGACTATATGTCTTTTTCTACTATATATACCCAAATATTCGTTTGTCAAAGGGTTTGAAAACCGCGACTGGCGATGCTAACTGGCATTTTTCATTCATGTGGTTGTTGTTTGTTAGCATTAAGCTCGTGGACATTCCTAAGGCAAAACTGTGGTTGTTTTACATACACAACTTATTCTCTTCACTTAATGCTGAGTTTGACCATAAACATCAACTGGGAGTGGCATTCAACAGCTTGAAACCTCTTTTTAAATTTTTAATATTTTTTTTTTGATGAAATGTTCACCATTTGTGAAAGTGGTGCTCATTGTGAAGTGAGTTGAATTGAGTTTGCTGTCACCAAGCGCTCGTATCCCAAGTTTGCTCTCGCAAGTCAAAGCCAAAATTCGTCCGAATGACGGTTCGTATCTCATATCTGAAGGTACCACTGTATTGGAAAATTAAAAAGGACTAATAATGATTCAATTAAAATTTATTGCAATGTGCATAAAAGTTAGACACAAATTTAATTTAATTAAATGATTGCGAACAAACTGTTCTAAAAGTGTAAATACAAATGCATTATACTTAAAGATGAACTGAACTCATTGTCGTGTTTTGTTTCGAAATACAATGTTTAAAGATAAGTGCTGAGAGCATGTGCAAAGACAGAACAATATAGTCCTGAAGTGTTGAGATATAGCTTAAAATAGTTTTTCATCATCTCAGTTGGCCTGATTTATTTTTTTTCTGGGCAGGGCTAAAAACTAGACCCGTGACAGCAGCTGGCTGGGGTGTAAACTTTATAGCATGATATATATAGCACACCACTTCCTTATTCATTTAAAGTTAACCTGACCCATTACTACCAGTATAGTGCGCAACTAGCCATCAAACTATACCCACAACTTAAAAAAAAAAAAACACATCTTCCTTGAAGTGAAATCTGTTTTTGTGTTATTTGGGCTACAGTTTCTCTGCCGTCTGCCCTGAAGTGTGTTGCGTTGCGAGGCAGCAGCAAACCGGACGGGACCTGCCGCCCCGCGGCCTCTTGCCAGTCCAACAACGGTTAGAGAAGCCGCCGAAGGTGCGGCACAGCAGCATTAGGCTCGTCAGCCTCACAACTGCCGGCCTTACGTTGCGGGGCGAGGAGGAAGAGGGGAACAAAAATCCTCCAAGGCGACTGGTGCGTGTCGTGCGGCTGTGGTCTCTCATGGCGCTCCCTTTGGCGGCTACAGAAGAGCGTTGTTCCGCTGAATTTCAAGTGAGGGAAAGTTGTCATTATGCCGGTTCAGAGGCTGCTTCTCTGCAGCCTGTGAGAGCGTGTGTAACATCTGTTGTTGGGAATTCTCCTCTCCCTGCTTAGGAGCCATGAAAGAAGGCACATATTTGATTGACAGCTGGAAGTTCTGGGGAGGCGGGGTTTTCAGAGGATTCAGCGACATGCCTACAGCTTCCACAAGATTAAAGAATGTCTCAATTCTTGACCATTTGCAAGCCTGGTTTCACATACTTTGCGGTTTTTATCTATATTATTATTATTTTAACTTCATTCATTCATTTCCGGCTTGTTAACAGGACTCCTTTTTTTGTGATGTGTCAAACTTTAAGTGAATTATGCCAGTATAACAATATGCACAGTTTGAACATTTAATTTGGTGATTGTTTTGCATACCACTAGGGAGAGCCTGCGTACCACTAGTGGTACTCCTATCACACTTTGAAAACCACTGGTAGTTGATCTAACTAAAACTAAGTTGGTTTGTGTTTCCCTTTGTTTCAATGAAAAGCAATACAAGTAAATTTAAGAGTTTTTTTTATTTATTTAATTAACTATCTCACTATTTGCAAAACATTAACAACCTCAGATATCTTTTTGTTTTAACTACATCGATTTTTAGTTTCCAGAACAAATCACAATGAAATATACATATTTCAACCCTGTTGCGTTTAATGATGGAGCTTTTTAATATTCCAATCAATAAATCTGATTGAATCTACGTTTGAAGTATTAGTCATTGCCAGCACTTGGTGGGTTTTAGCTTGTCGTCAGTTCACGCAAATGTTTTCTGTACGACTCGCTTCACATTCCCTGTCATTGTTGCGATATTAGGAATCCCACGTGCGTTCTAGGCAGGACACGCCCTGCTCCAATATTACTGGCTCCATCACGCGTGCTGCTGCACTATGATTGGCTGCCGTATCCCGTTAGAATAAGCCCATCTGCTTCCAGATGGGAAAAGAAGACTGTGACCTATGTTTGGTGGCATTAATATGAATCCCACTAATCCTAACCTCAACCCATTCTAAACCGCCTTTACTTCAAACCTAGCCCTAAAAATGAACCATAACAAACTTCTTTGTTTTTGTTTTGTACAAATGCGATACATATTTGGAACGGTCGTTTCGTTACATCTGCGAAGCCTGGCCTTCCTGCGAAGCATGAGCCAATCATGTCGTAGTGGGTTCCCTCATGTTGTATGTTTACCACTTCTTATTCTCTATTTTGGGGGACTTCCTATGGCAGCGTTACAGCGCCATCTCAAGCCTGGCTTATATACAACAGCTTTTCACTGTCTTCGTGTGGACGTAGACACTTAATATGTTTAAGGGAAACTAAAACAACTATTAAGAAAAAGATTGACATCATTTCCATGGAGATGGGGCCTGAAGTTCCATTACTCAATAACATATGGTAGAATCACAATATAATTGATGTGTGTGAACAAATATTGTTTTTGTGTTGCTCGTGTCCTGCAGCTGTCCAGCAGCACAGAGGGAGCTCCAGTTTGGGGCAGGAGGATAAACAGGCCCCTCACCATGAAGAGGAAGTGGCACATCCACAGCAAACCCAGGTTAAAAAGGAAGAGGAGGAGACTGACATCAGCAAGTTTCCAGCCTTTGTGGAGAGTGAAGACGACAAAGACAAACCACGTGCGTGGTCAGAGCTTCATTATCACAGTCCAAGTGGAGACCACTGTGGAGGACCACCGCCAGACAACCTCTTAGCGCCACTGTCAGACAGTGACGACATGGAAGGACCTCTGAAGAGTGATGCAGACTGTGAAGGTGACGACAAACTGTTGACATTTTTTAAAAACGAGGCAACGCTTGTCAACAAGGACAATTCACAAACACGTAAAAAACTTTCAATCTGCTCAGTTTGTGGTAAACATTTTGCTAGCAATTCAGTATTGATTATACATATGAGAAAACACACGGGAGAAAGACCCTTTGTTTGCTCAGTTTGTGGTAAAGCATTCATTCAAAAGTCACATCTTGCATCACACATGATAACACACACAGGAGAAAAGCCCTTTAGTTGTCCAATTTGTGGTATAAGGTTTAGTTATAAGTGCAATTGGAATACACACATGCGCAAACACAAAACAGAATAAAAGAAAGTTTTACGGTACTCCTATGGAGTGCAGTATGTGCCACCAGAAACTGAATTTGAATAATTTATATTTGAATTTCAATTGCTTTACTTGAATAATTACATTTAAAAAAAAAAAAAAAAAAAAACTGAATTTGAATTACATCATTTGAAGTACATGGCAAACATTTGGCGCAACAATGAAGGGTTTTCAGCCACTCGCATGGTGGGTGAGGAAGTGGAGCGGGGGGAATTATCCGGCTGTGGCCGCCGAAGGCTGCGACTCGCAACGCCGCGGTGAGTCCCTCCGTCGATTAACGGCCCGCTGAATTTCAACGGAAACAAAGGGGCAGAATGAGTGTGCGGCCCATGAAAGGGCTATGTGCATCCCCGCAGATAGGAGCCGTGATCGAAGTATTCCATTGACAGCTGGAGGCGGGATTTTCAGACCATCCAGTCACACGTCCACAACGTTGGACGAATGTCTCCATTCTCAAAGTATTGGAACGGCAAGGACAATTCCTTTGTTTTTGTTGTGTACTGAAGACATTTGGGTTTCAGATCAAAAGATGAATATGAGACAAAAAGTTCAGAATTCCAGCTTTTATTTCATGGTATTTGCCATCTAGATATGTTAAACAACTCAGGACCGAGCACCTTTTGTTTGAACCCACCCACTTTTCAAGTGAGCAAATGTATTGGAACAGACTTTATTAAATTAACTTAATGTGAATAACATTTCATATTTGATGGCATAACACTTAATTGCTGCAATAGCTGCATCAAGCCTGCGACCCACTGACTTGACCAGACTGATCTGAAGCCCAAATGTCTTCAGTACACAACAAAAACAAAGGAATTGACCTTGCCGTTCCAATACTTTTGGAGGGGACTGTACTTTGCAATTTAAAATAAAAACATTTAAATCAATTATCCATTCATTCATTGTCTGGCTTTTTAATATCACTCTTTTCTGTGGTGTGTCGAATTTACAGGACATTTTTTAGGCCTGTTTTGTGGCACTTTAATAGTAGAATTTGAAATGTATTTGATTAGTTTGGAACTGAAGTCCAATAAACTTGAAACTGAATGTAAGATTCTAAAATGTATTTGTTTCTCTGAAAGTTTTGATCCTCACTGGAAATTCAACTCGATTTATTTTCACTTTCAGTTCTCTCAATTCATATTCAGTCTATCTACAAATTCAGTTTCAAATTCGCTGTGACAGACATCGGGGTATTTTAGAAATAGCAATCGTTCGCATATACAGATCTCCTCTTCGGCCAATCAGCATCCCGGAAAGTCAAATCTAACCAGATCCTAACCTTTCTACCATCTTTCCTTAACCTTTGTGGAATACATCATCGGGTCCAGAAGACGTGAAAAGTTGCTTCCTTTCCAACATAGGAAAAGACAGTATTATTTTTTTTTTTTTTATGTCAATATCAGACTAACATCTTACATTGTTTCAAATTTATTGGACTTCAGTTCACAAACTAATACATTCAATTTCAAATTAAATACAAAGTCTAATTATGCATTTCAAATTCATTCTTTAAATGCAATTTATTCAAGTTAAGCAATTCAAATTGAAATATAAATGATTCAAATTCATTTTCTGGTGGCGCATACACATTTCAGCCCATACAGTCCACTTAAAAAAATAAAAAATCTGAAGAGCTCTAAATGTTGTTTTTCTGTTCAGTATGCTACAAATCCCTGTTTTCATCAGCACAGTAGATTCATCCTCATCATCGTTTAATCATTCAATGCAGTTTGTATTGTTGGTTAGGGCATCACCGAGAAAGTGATGAGCATCTGTAGTGTGTAAAATTGTCATTGTCCAAATACTTCTGGACCAAACAGTATGAACATCACGTGTATAGGGTACAACAACAGTACAAAACATGTATGTAGCTCAGTAAGTCATTTTATAATGTACATTTTATTTTTTTATATAAAGATGATTTGGATTCTGACCCCTTTGTGACAAGTTTTCTCGTGTGCTCAACTCAAGCCGCCAGTACTGCTGAAAGGTGGCGGCCGTTTGACGTACTGGATGCGTTGCCACCATAAATGCACCAGCGAAGATGAAAACGCTGAATTGCAGGAGTGCTGAGGTAGGAAGGATTCTTTTGGGAAGGGACTTTATGGTTATTCTTCAATTCAATGATGACAAAGGACTGTTAAGTACACTAAATGCGGAAGTAGAGGGTGCAAGTATGAGGCCTAAAATTCTCCTCATCTGAGGTGATGTAAGGAGTTGCATTTATGATGTTTGTTTGTATTATTATGGAAGCGGACGAGACTTAAATTCACAGAATATGGAGCAGGGATGGGATATGATAACTGCAGATGTCTTACCAGTCCTTGTGAACATGAAGCAGGATAAATATTCTATTGCATTTATGGTCAAAATAATTTTGAGGGGAAAATAATAGACATACCCCCGCAAGATGGCAGCCGTTTGACGTCACGGTTACCTTTCTGCAGTACCGAAGAAGAAAAAGGCGGAAGTTCGCTGAAAAAGCGACAGGACGACAAGCTGAACTGGAGTGAAGGGAGTGTGGGGATAAACATTAAAAATGTTAAAAGACTTGGTGAGGGAGCGACTCGTTGCGGCCGCCGACGAAATCTACGTGCTTTTTCAAACAACGATAGCCTCGTACGAGGAGCAACTTTGTCGAGCGAGAGAAGAGAACGAGCGACAACGACGCCAGCTGGAAGCTTCCCAGACGGTGCAATTTCACATCCAAGGTCTGTTCGTCCACATTGTCGCTAGCCTTCTATTTAACACTTTTACTTTAACATCCAACAACACATCCACGTTCTGTATTAATCTCCCTTCCACTCATGGGTATTTGGATGTCTTACAAACGTTTTAACGTTCAATACTCAAGCAAAAGGTCGTCATAAAGTCAAGCTGAAATGAAAAAAAAAAACAGAAAACAACAATGACTCTTCAACATCAGCCTGAAAGAGAAAAGAGTAGTAGATAATTGAGAATAAAGAGGTAGTGTCACAAAAAAACTTTTTTTTAGAGATAAAAAATGTCTATACTATGGTTATTAAAAGTCTACCCCCCGTTCAAATGCCAGGTTTTTATGGTGTGAAAGTGGCTGTGTTCACAATTAACCAATCACATTTAATCTGTTAAATGGGAGTCACTATTTAAATTGCCTCTGATTAACCCCAAATAAAGGCTCCCCCCGCCCCCCTGAAAGCTTATAGGTCACATCTATGGTGGCAAAAGCTTTCAAATGATTGATCTTGATCTCATTCTTTTACATATCACAAAAACCTGGCATTTGAAACGGGCTTTGTATGTTGAGAAAAAGCATTACCTTACGAGACGTAGTGCAAAATGTTATATCCCGATAACGTTATACATCCCAGTGTTTTCACTTAAAATGAAAATCTCCATCTAATTTTCTCATACTTTTTCTGCATTATAAACACACATTTCATGCAGAAAAATATTGAAATAGATAAAAGAATACAACCCGTTTTTAAGGAATGTACACTGTTGTTGTGTACATTGTAATGGACATTGTTGTTTACTTGCTTCTCTAGCAGTGCTGTAAATACTATTTGCTGTGAGAAAAATAATGCCCTATTACTCCAGTTACATTAACCTTCATTCTTTGTGCATACAACATTAGTGTAGCGTACAAGTCATTGTTGTCGCACAATAGAAAATAGAAAAGCAACTGTCGGACATTACATTAGTGTATCAACAGATCTAACCCAATACCCCACACATCAAAATAATTACCAATATGTAAACAACAAAGGGTTATATCATGTGGTAGACATTTATATAGTGCACTATATGTATTGTGGTATTGCACAGTACTGCTTTATTGTATAAAAATATAAAAGAAAATGTAAAGAAGTCAACTGGTTTTAACAAGTGTAATTAGTCTACATACTGTAGTAATTCTGTACTTGACCCTTTAAGGGGTGTGGCTCGTAAGTGACGTCACGACCCTGAGTCGGGTTGGCTGGTTTGTCTGCGTCTGAGGGTCTGGAGGTGAGTTGTTGCCAACAGCAGCTCCTTGCGAGTGTTTGTTGTGTTTGACCGTTTGTGCTGTTCAATAAACAGTTGAATGTGACTGTGGCTTTCCTTGCCCACATGCGAGGGTATTACAGTACCTTAGTTGCTTCATTTTTTCTTTTTTTCACGGCACTCGAGTGGTGCTGTATCTGAAGCTTGTGCATAACTCAAATTTTGGCTCAAAACACAGAGCAAAAAAATGGACCAAGCGACACCTTGCGCCTCAAAAAAGTAAGTTGGGGCTCTTGTAAGTCAAAGTACCACTGTGTACAGTGGGGCAAAAAAGTATTTTAGTCAGCCACCAATTGTGCAAGTTCTCCTACTTAAAAAGATGAGAGAGGCCTGTAATTTTCATCATAGGTATACCTCACCTATGAAAGACAAAATGAGGGGAAAAAAATACAGAAAATCCCATTGTCTGATTTTTAAATCATTTATTAGCAAATTTTGGTGGGGGGGGTCACTGGGTCCCTGTGGCCTCCTCCGGGCGGCCGGTTGTCGGGGCGCCTTGGTGGGGCCGGCGGACTGCCCTGGTGTCCCCTCCGCCGGGCTGCTCTCGGGTGGACTCCTGGGCCCGATCCCGCCTCTCAATTGATTGGGTGGGGTCCTCAGCCACCGCGGTGCAGGCACAGCAATTACGGGACACTTCTGTCAGTCATTGTGCATGCGAAACTGTGTCAATTCACTTGCATGTGTCCGCAGGCACGCAACCCTGGACCTTTTTGCTGGGTGTGGGGCCACTCACTTATTGCGACAAATAACTCATAAATATGCTAATTGCTTGGGTATCCCCTCCCCACACTCTGGTCCTCTAGACATTTATAAGTTACATAGTCACTCCCACCACACTTCAGTTGTACAGCCGGGTTCGCGACCATTGTCCTGCATGCTTCTTCTCCTGTCCTCCAGTCCTATCATGTCCTGTCCTTCCCTCACAGGGTGTGGCACTACTGCCCCTTTCAACACTCATATCTAATGTTTCATTGTAATAACCGATCTTATCGGCCTGATCGGTATCGGCGGATAATTAGCATTTTATGATGATCGGTTTTAATGTCATAATTCGCCGATCATTGATCAGCTCCGCGAAAGACATTTTACTCCGTGTCGCCATCGTGTACGGTATATTTGATTTCAAAAGCTAGTTTATTTTTAGCCTTGTCGCGTGTCTTTTGACGTATTACTGTAAATATCTGACCACCAATAAAGTTTTTTTTTTTTTTTTTTTTTTTTAAAACAGCCGCGGTGTGGGACAGACTACAAGACAAATTTGGTCTTTCACGATTGCACTATGTCAGACTACTGCAATAAAATCTTGTATTCCGATACCACCGCATCCCGTTTTTTCCGTTCACTGGGCTTTACCTTGTCAACTCAACCGCGACCGGATACATTCGTTACCACGGCCACGACAACAACAATTGATCGCGTCGTGTGTATTATAAGAACTAAATGGGGAAAAACGTGTGTTGGTGGTCATTGGTACTCGGGAGAGGACTTTAATTCAAGGATTGCTTGAGGTATTTTCACATACTTTTAAAGGGCGGATGACAAAGATGTTATGGAGTTCAATTTGCATTGTTTATATGTTTCTGTAATACATGCACGTAACTTCCAGGAAGTTTTCAACCATAGTTTAGCTAAAAATGAGGTTTTTATGACAAATATCGAGTCCTCCCCGAACATACCCGAAGCTCAAGACACCGGGGAGTGGTTACTCTATCCACCGCAAGGGCTACCAGAAGTGACAAGTTGCAATTGACAAACACAGCGCGCTACACTCTTTACGCAATGGCGACCAACGTGTTGGAATATGAGGAGGAGGAGGTTTTCGACATACAGGAGCACCCAACTGAACTTGGCATCGTCAAACCGAACATGTTTGAGACGATCAGGAGGTCGAAACCTGACAGTGACGACGACGAGCAGCCAAGTAGCAGCTGAACAACAGAAAAAGAGAGTGGCCACAGGCTCGATGCGACGGTATGTCAAAAGCATGTCTTTTTATACAGTCATGGCTAGAAATAATGGCACGCCAATATTTTTTAGCACGACTATACGTATTATATATTCATATATGTTTCAGTGACACGGCACAAGCTTTTACATAGGATGCAGTATACCTATATATTGTGTGGTCCTCGCTCGAGTAGCGTTATAACACGCCGCACAGAAAGTCTGTTGGCTTGTCATAGGCAAAAGTACAGACGACAAAACTGAAAAGTACTGTGTGGGTCTTTTTTTTCCTACCCCCCAGTGCATAGTAACCATAATAGAGTCGTAGGTATACACAAGGAAATCCTCCACCGTGGCGGCTGCGTGATTTAGTTCTGTTGCTGGTGGTTGATGTCTCGATGGCCGGAGGAAAAATAGTTGGCACCGCAGCTGGTTTCACCCGCTACCTCTGTATCCCATGCATTCTGCTAAGTCTTTCTCAAAACACGCCGGTTCGAAGTGATTAGCAGAGTTTGGAATGCTTTCTAGGCACCCTTAGCTGACGACGTTTCTTCCCCTGTCGAGTGACTTTCCCTTGCCACTGGTCACGTATTCCTTTTTCACTTGGAAAGCCCAAAAAAAATCTTGCCACTGCCAGAACCATTTGTACAACCAAACGCCATACAATAAACCATCGCGTCATTGTTGAATCATGAGACAACAAATATACAAGGACGGGAACAATAGCACACAACGCCGAATGAACAGGCTGTTTGGCTCGTATGACGTCACAGCGCCGGGAAGAGACGCTGGATGCAAAAAGCAGAAGGCGCATTCTGCATCATATTTATCGATTTAACTGCTGTATATCTGCTCTATAATCACTTTGAAATGGCAGATGTGGTTTGTAAAGAGTTTCTAGCGTTGTCAAGAGAAAAATTTGAATCTTTGTTCTGACCTTTAAGACGATACGGGTCGCAAGCAGGCAACAAATCGTTATGTAGCCTAGCAATCTAGTGGTAGCACGTTCTGTCGAATCGTGCTCTAAAGTTCCGGTGTGTGTGAAGTAATGTAATTACAATAAAGTAATTTAATTACAGTAATTTAGCACCCATTATTTCTGTCATGTAATGTTGGTTTGACCTGACTGATTAGAGTACATGATCTGACTAGAGCAGGGATTTTCAACCTTTATGGAGGTAAGGCACATATTTTATAATTGAAAAATTTCACAGCACACCAACAAACAAAAATATCATAAAAAGTGGATACATTAATTACTGTATGTACTTCCTGCTATCTAATAGAAGAGCATTTATTTGTTCTGTCTGTCACTATGCCTCACTGGCATAAATAGACAAACAAAGATATATTTATTGTAAATATAATTTTTTGAGCAACTAAGTAAATGAACAAGTCATTGAAATTGACACATTGCTCCATCTTGTGATCGAATCGGTGATCGGTTATGTTTTTTTTTTTTAAACTGTGATCGGCCCCAAAAATCCTGATCGTTTAAAGCCTAGTAATGATTTACTTTTCTCATCTTGTTTACAATTAGTGCTTTGTCTTTTGTATTCGTTTCTCACTCCCGTCTAGAAACTTTGTTCTGTTAGACTGATCGACTCTGATTCTCAATAAATATCAATTATAATACGAAGAAACCACAGCGGCAGCTTAAAACTCCACTGTGACACAGTGAAACTGTTCCGGCATTAAAGGGATACAGATCCTCCATTCTGCTTGACCTAACAGCCGAACAGGTCCAAAAAAAAAAAAAAAAGTGGGAGAACCTGTACAATTGGTAACTGACTAAATACTTTTTTGCCCCACTGTATGATTTTTGTTGTTTTAAAAAAAATAAAAACACAGCGTTTTTCCTTGGAAATATCAAGCCATTTTGTCTTGGTAAATTACCACAAGTTATTTTTCCATCACATTTGACTTGTTTGCGCCCTGCAGATGACCCGCAGCTGATTGGTTGTCAAGTACAACAGCTTCCTCAGTGGGGCATCTCCAGTGTAATGCATCTGCAGCCCTCTTACGTCAAAGAGGAAGAGGCGCGACCGCAGCCCCCACACGTTAAGGAGGAAGAAGAAGATGCCGACGTCAGCCAGTTGCCGCCGGCTTTCGTTTCTGTGAAAAGCAACAAAGACGAGCCACCCTGGTCGAGTCAGAGTCGTGTCGACGAGACAGACGATCACGTGGAAAAACCATCGACGACACACTCAGACTGTGAAGGTGACAACACGCATACCAGCGTCCATCCCTTTTCTTGCTCCGTTTGCGGCCAAATCTTCTCGTCTCAGAGTAGTTTGGATGTCCATGCAACGACCCACATAGGGGCAAAACCCTTTTGCTGTTCCGTATGCGGTAAAAGCTTCTCCAAAAAGTCCAACATGGTGTCGCACGTGAGGATCCACACGGGGGAGAAACCCTTCGGTTGCTCGGTATGCGGCAAAGGTTTTGCCCAGAAAATCTCCTTGGTAGCGCACGAGAGGACGCACACAGGGGAGAAGCCCTTCACCTGCTCCGTTTGTGGGAAGTCCTTCTTCCACAAGCCCAACATGGTGGCGCACAGGAAGACGCACACGATGGAAAAACCCTACGGCTGCTCGGTGTGCGGCGCCACCTTCTTCCGCAAGGAGAGCATGGCTTCGCACGCCCGGACGCACACGGGCGAGAAGCCGTTCACCTGCTCCGTGTGCGGGAAGACCTTTTCGCACAAGCCCAACATGGTGGCACACAGGAAGACGCACACAGGGGAGAAACCCTTCGCTTGTGGCATTTGCACCAAGACGTTCACGCACAAGGCCAATATGGTGCTGCACATGAGGACGCACAGCGGGGAGAAGCCCTTCGCTTGCTCCGTGTGCGCGAAAAGGTTCACACAAAAGGCTCACATGGAGTCGCACCTGAGGACGCACGTAGGGCAAAAGACGTTCTCGTGTTCGCTGTGTGGCGAAAGGTTTGTTCATCCCAGCAGTTTGAACGCACACATGCGGGCGCACAGCGGGGAATAAAGCTCCTCTTGATCCCTTTGTGCCATCAACTGTAAATGACAACAAAGTACTGTTTTTTTGTTTTGTTTTTTTTAGACAATAACGAGTGAAAATGGTTATAGTGAAACATGCTGGAAGGCATTTTCTTGAGCAAAGATACATAAAATCAACTTGTTAGGGAAATATGGACCATAAAGACCCAAACTTCCTTTGATGCTGAATAGCATCCATGTTGTAATGCTATATCCCTTTAAGCAATGGATTGAACATAAATGGTGCAGCAACACAGCAATGGGTTGAACACAAATGGTGCAGCAACACACATAGACAGACAATGTAGCAGTATTCAGTCACACTTTCTTTATCCCCTGACAAGGACAGCTAATATTAGTGCCATACTGAAGAGCCGGGAGGTGTTGAGACATCATAACGAACAGTATATCCGTCTGTCTGCCAAGATGGCCACACCAGAAACCGTAGTAACAATGGCCATTCAATTGATGCAGTGTGACAAAAAAAAAAATCATTTTTTTAAATTATATTGAATAATGTCATTACTGTATGTTGTATAAAGTACAATATGCAGTGCTGTTTTTTCTAATTAAAATACACATTACAACAATTTTTTGGGGTGCGGGGGCTGGAACGGATTAATAGCATTTCCATTTAGTTGGAAAACATGATTTGAGATGCGATTGTATTCAGTTACGAGTGTAGTCATGGAATGAATTAAACTCATCTCAAGACGCCACGCTCATGGCTTAAAGTTTAAGCGGATATATTTTTGCGGCTCATCGACTTCATCAAAAATGTAATATTTTCCCCCTCGAAAATAGAGACTTTTCCTTAAAAAACAAAAATTTTTGAAAATACTTTCCCCCACAAATGAAACTTTTCCCCCCATTAAAATGTACAACTTTTTTTTAAATCGATTTTTTTCCCCACAAGATTTCAACTTTAATTTCTTAGTTTTTTTTTATTATTATTTTTTAGTGTGCCCTAATATTATTTTGCATGTTTGTGACAACGCCATAAAAATGAGCTCATTCACTTTATTTTGGATCTGTGTTTGATTGTGAAATGACTTCCAAATGCTCTTGTTGAATGAATATCTGTAAATATCTCAAATGCATTTTGCCACTTGAAGAAAATAAAATGTCCCCCAAAGAAAGCACTGCCCTATCAATGTCATTCCATTTTATACAGAAACAGTTGTTTCCATTTGTTATTTCTAATAATGCCACAATTGTAGTATAAATCTGTCATTTTCAGTTTGTCAGTGTTCTAAATTACAAAGCATTTATGACACTAACAACACGTCAATACTGTATATTTATATTCGCAAATAATTTAGTGGCAATAATGTTTGGGTTAATAACAGACATTTTATTGTTAGTGTACACATTTAATTTAAAATGAATTTATATAAGTGATGTAGATAAGATGTATGAAAGGAACAAAGGGAGGGAGAAGGGAATAAAAATGGTTTGACAGGAAAGAAACAAGGATGGTATGAAAAGGTGGAAACAACGCTTTATGGAAGGAATGAGGAAGAAAGGTCAACGGAATGAAAGGGCCTTCATGTGAAAAGTCGTAAAATTACAGAAGTCATAATTTGCGCATATTTTTATTTGAGAACTGCAATTGTAGTATTACCTAAGACTAAATGGTAATATTACAAGAACAAATTTGGCGGGGAGTAAAGTAATAAAATCACACAACGGCAAGGTAATTGGGATTTTATGAAGAAAAAACTCATTACGAGGAAACAAATGAGAAAAGTAAAATGACATGTATTGTAATATAAAGTAAAGTTACAAGAATAACATCAAAACACTGCAGGGTGCCAGTTGTAGTTTTACGAGAAAAAAAGAAAGGTAATTGAGTTATTTTTTTCCGGGAAAAGTCCTAAAATTACGAGAATAGGAATATCGATTTAAAATCGATTTGTAATTTTACAAAGTTAAGAATTACAATATTTTCCTGTAATTTTACAAAAATAAAGCCTGTGTGTGTGTGTGTTCAATGACACGGGGCTACGACTTTGGCCTTAACGTGGCCCCCCTAGGCCCAGTTGAAGTTGATACTGATAGCTGACAGCTGCTTCACAGTCAGTACCAACAAAATAAAATGACAGCTGACTCACTTTCAGTACCTACAAACTAAAACGCGCTCTGTCAAGCCTTTCATCACCCTGTTGACCTCCATGTGTATTTTTAGGGGCACACATGGGCCCCTTATAGACCCATGAGATATTGGGTACGGTATGGGATTTTTTTTTTTTTCATTTTCACAATTTGTGAAGTTAGGGGAGTAAAGTTGTAAAGTTAGGAGAATAATGTAAAGAAGAAAGTCATCAAGTTAAGAGAACAATGTAAAATTACAAAAATAAAGTTAGGAGAACCAAGTCAAAGGAGAATAACGTAAAATTGTGAGAATAACAAATTTAGGAGAGTATCGTAAAATTCCAAATTAAATCATGAATTTAGTAGAATAAAGTGGTAAAGTTGGGAGAAAAAGGTCACAGTAGTTACAAGAATGTAATAAAATATTTTATATCTAGTCTGAATATGGTTGTCATTTTAATAGCAATGCTACAATAAGTTGAGACATTTTTATTTTATTAGGAGAAAAAGGTGCCCCATTACTAGGAAAATTTGTATTTATTTTTAAAAAAAGGGGGAGTTAGCAAATTACTGATAATGTTACAAGATCAAATAATTTTTTTTCACCCGCTTCGAAAAAAAACATCTTCCTTGAAAAAGTCATGAATTTAGGAGAATAAAGTTGTAATGTTTTCAGAACGGGATTGCATTGCGAAAAAAAGTCATACTAATACAATTAAAAAGTTCTTAATGGTTATAAGACTATACAAAAATACAAGTAGTTGTGAAAATAAGTTAATTTTTGGAAGCTGTAAAGTTATGAGAAGTTGTAAATTAACAACGTTCCTAACTAAGCCTTGTTGCATGAACTCATGAAGCCTGCTCGCATGAGAAGTGCAACGTCTTCTAAGACAACCAGAACAATCCAGTTGCGATCCATTCTATGCTATCAAATTATCAGCTCACATAGAAAGAGCCAGTTTACAATAGCCTCGGAGTAGGTTTGCACTGGAGGAAAACACCACTCGTGTCCTGAGCAAAAACCTTTTTTTTTTTAATTATCATCATCATCATCATTTGTCGTTGAAAATAACTTTTACAGCAGAACACACATGACCGAAAACAGCTGCCATTTCACGGAACACAGTACTGGAAGAAGGATGTTCAATTTTGTGTGTTATCACTCTCTGTATATCTATCTATATATATTTATAAATCAATAGAAAATAACAGAATTGCTCCTAGGTGATATTGTGTGTCATTTCATATGGAGTTTTTCTGCTGTAGTTAAAAAAAAAAAAAAAAAAAAACATTTGAAAAGGAGGTGGGACGACGACATGAATGACAGTTGAGTGATGCTTGTTCTTTTTTTATATCACCAAATCAAAACTTGCAAAATAAAGGATTAAATATCATCATACGGCACGCAAAAAAACAACATGGCAGCGAGAGAGCAAGCATGCAAAAAACGGTAGTTTATTTTTTTTGGGGGGGGGGGGGGGTCGATTGAGGACAAAAAAGGTGACAAACGAGGCCTGATGTGCTGTAAAGTGACCAGGAGTGCTGCTATACAACAAATATACTCTTTTAGTAGCAATTTGTTCAGCTCTATGACAGGGTTTCCCAAACTAAAAATGTTTGCTGATGTATAAATTCATGATAAACAAAACAACAGACATGACTGGTATTACAACAGCCATCCATCAACAAAAACTCCCCCAGGACACAAAATGCCACCAAATGTAGTCATGTTATGAGGAGAAAGTGGAAAAAAACAACAACTAAAAATGATTGACTTTTTCATGCAACAATACAAAAAAATAAATAGTACTTGTATATTTCCATGTTGATAATAGGACAATAGTCATAATGTTATAAGAATGAAGTTTGTTAGTGTTATTACAAGTCGAAATTTTACAAGAATATTTTTTCGAAAAACAGCCGTAAAGTTACGACAAAGTCAATGTTTTGATAAGGTTATGTAGTGTTGTAAGAATGAGGTCATAATATGACAAGAAAATAAGTATTTTTTTTCCTGAATTGTCAAATCATTACGAGAATAAAGATGTGTTTTTATTTTGCATACTACAAGAAAAAACTAAAGTAACATTACGGTAAAAGTCAAAATACTATGAGAACAAACATAGGAAGGTGCATCATTTTAGGGAATAAAGTTGTCGTTTTGTTCTGTGTGATTTTATTTGTACTCTATTTTACTATAATATAGTTGTAATGTTATGAGAATAAAGCCATTTTACTGGTAAAAATAAAAGTTGTGACAGTCACCAGGCTTTTTGGTGAAAAATGTGTGATGTTGCGAACATCTATTTGTACTGTAAGAAAGAAGAAAAAAGTTGCAACATTTTATTACACATTGTAAATTATTAAATTTTTATTTAATGAGAATAGTCCTAATAAGGTCTTTTTTTCCATGAAAGGTTTTGTGACCAGTAGTAATGACTTTCTTTCATGTAAAAACATATTTAATTAGAATGAAGTCGTAATATGAGAAAAGTTGCAGTTTTTCCTGAAAAGTCATTGTCAATTATGAGAAAATCTGTCATGTTACGAGAATAAAGTTGTAAAATTCTGCCAGTTTCACCAAATATGGCGAGAATAAAAGGTGGTATTTTGCGATCATTTTTTTAGGCGGTGACGTTACGAGAATAACGCTGTAATATTATTAGGTAAAGATGCATCTTACCATCGATGTATTGTTATAGTTGTACTTTATTTTTCAAGAAAACTATTACAATAGTCACGTTATGAGGATACAGCCCTATTATTGCGGGTCAAATGAAGAAGTTATGAGAAAGTTTGTAAGGGGACAATGTAGTTCCTAGCTGGAACCCATACTTAATACATGTACTCATTATTATGTACCAACATATAAAATAATGATAAACAACACAACACACGACTGTACTAAAAAATAAAAACCCTGCCAGGGCTCAAAATGAGCCTCAGTTTAGGAAACCCTGTTCTCTGCGAATTAAAAGAAAAACAAAAAGCAGGTATGACCAAATCTC
The DNA here is from genome assembly GCF_024500385.1 of Phyllopteryx taeniolatus. Classification (NCBI taxonomy): domain Eukaryota; kingdom Metazoa; phylum Chordata; class Actinopteri; order Syngnathiformes; family Syngnathidae; genus Phyllopteryx; species Phyllopteryx taeniolatus. The sequence goes on along the minus strand of NC_084504.1, from coordinate 12,477,143 downwards.
ATCCTTTGTGGTTTTTTAATAACCCACTTGAATAATAAAGGTCTCACATTTCTGAGACATAATTCAATAAATCTCTTGAAAAATAATTCTATCTATCTATGCTTTTTTTTTTAATAGACTTTAGTACAGCACCCTTGTAGTTATTTTTGTTTTTATCCAAAAGCACCTAATTTGACCCAAACAGATCCAAAATTCCCATCGATGATCTTGAAAATAGGGGAGCCAATCGAGGGGCTTGGCTTACATGACACCATCAGTTGACATGGATGTCACACACAGGCAAAAACAAAACAAAAAACACAGGCCTGCACACCCCGGAAACATTGGGTTGTGCCAATACATCTCCAGTGTTGCCAGCTCCTGAGTCAAAATGGCCTCCCCCAGGTGTGTGTGTGTGTGGGGTATATTCCCCTCCAAAGAGTGTGCTTGTAACGCCGTCTTGCCGAAATGGACGCCTTCCCTGTTGCCAAGGGTCCAGATACTACCAAGTCAGGCGAGCGCTTCCGATTGACTCTCCACCATGAAGTGGAACCTTGAGCTGAAATGGACGCCTTCCCGCCAGTTTGTTGCTGGGGCTCCACGAATTATAAATCAGGCGAGTCCCTCTGATTGGCTCTCAAGGAATATTTCTCGTTTTCTGATCCTCGAGCAGGTGCGCTCTTTTGATTGGCTCTCAACCAGGAAGTAGGACCTTAGTGTTCCGTCTGTCTTGAGCTTAACTGCTATCAAATGTACAATCAATATAGTATTTATATAGATAGATGTATATATTATCAGTCAATAGGGGCATCTCATACAGGACCTAAATACTGTATCTATAACATCCACCGAACCTTTTTTCCTATTATATATATATATATGCGTGTGTGTGTGTGTGTGTGTGTGTGTGTATAGACACTAAATTCTCAGTCATATATATCTCGTTTTACTTCCGCGTTTGAAAATAGTTCGATTCGTCATGCACGCAATGGTCGCTCCTCTCACTCTTGATCTCGTTTATCTCCCGGCTTGTTGTCAGCTTGAGCATAAAAGCAACCCCCCCCCCCCCCCCCCCCCCCACAAAAAATATCCGTGGGTCGTCCGTCCCCGTCAGTCGTCGTCCACGTCTTCGCCCTCGGACTCCTCCGCGGCGGCCCGGCGTTCGAAGCCCTTCTCCCGGTGGCGCTCCTGGATCTCCTTCATCTCCTCGGCGTAGCGACTGAACGCGCCGCCGAACTTGGCCCAGGCTTTGAAGGGTATTGTGATAGAGTTCCTGTAGCTGGGCTTCACCTCGCTCACCCGCAAGAACACGCCGTACTTGTTGGAGCCCACGTCGAAGAAGAAGCGCTTCGAGTCCACCATGATGGAGGTGCCCTCCGGGAGCTCGCCGTAGCCGGCCGCCCCTCCTGCACCGCTGCCGGCCAGCTCGTCGTCGTCGCCGCCGTAGTCGTCGATCAACTTGGCCAAGGCGTCGCGGAACTCTATCAGACCCTGGGCCGGCAGCGCGATGGTCTGTCCGGCCTGCATGCCGGCGCCAGGCATGCCCCCCGCGCCGACGCCGAAGCCCGGGCCTCGGTTGACGGTCTGCCGGATCCGGAGGAAGCGACCCCGCTGATTCTCCTTCAGGTCGAGGTAGTATTTGCGGTTCTCTCGCACCAGGAACTCGCTCTTCAAGGCCCGCCGAGGCCCGCTGTCATCGCCGCCCGCCGACTGGGCGATCTGCTCCGGAGTGCTAGGCCCCAGCTGGGCGTAGTGCTCGATGAAATCCCCGAGGTAGTCACGGAACTCGGCCGCCACCGACATGGAGAGCGTTAGCCTACTCTTCGAGCCCCCGGCACCGACCTCGGCGATTTTTATGAAGCGGCCTTTGGCGTTTTGCTTCACGTCAAGGTAGAAGCGTTTGTTCTGAATGTCCAGCCGCTTCGAGGCCAGCTCCTGAGTCTCGGGCTCCCGCGGGTAATGCTGAAAGCCGCCACCTCCTCCTCCGCCACCGCTCCCTCCTCCGCCGCCGCCGCCGCCACCGCCACCGCTGCTGCTACCTCCGCGCTCACTTCCACTGTCCCCATCCGCCATCTTCACCACCAGCAGCCCGTCTCTGCGTGTCTTCGGTCCGCTTTGCCAGCTATGCTCGCGAAGCAAAGATGCCGGATGCCAGATACTGGATGCTGATTGGTCGCCTCGGTTGCCAATCCTCACATTGGCTGAACTCCTGCGTTTCGATTCGTTGGTTGCATTGCTCGTCAAGCAAATGATAACGCCCCCATGGGTGACGCGCTAGCTCGTATTGTATTTACAGTTGAAAAGTCGTGATATGGCTACAGTTATAGGGAGTTTTTACCGTTTATCCGTGTTTGTAGCTGACAGCTAAGCCTGGAAACATGAAGAGGTTTAATATTAAGACGTGAAAACGTAAACACTACGATGTCCTATACTGTGTATTTTGTACATTTTTGGGAAATAATACCACTGAAAGGACGCTTCACAATACAAGTCCCGCCTACTTGGAGAAAATAACCGTCCGATTGGTCGCCATGGTTGCCAATCCTGACACAGCCGCAGTACTGCGTTTCTATTCGCTGATTCAGATGCCCGTCAAGTGTAATGTAAATGCTCCCCAACTGGTTGTCGAGCTAGCGCATATTTTATTCACAGTTGAAAACTGCAAAGCGTTAAAGGCGTGCTATGGCTCCAAGAAGGCGCTTTGAACGTTTTTTGTAGCTGACAGCTAAACGTGCTAACATGAAGAGGTTTACTATAGATGTACTGTAATATTCACAACTACGATGTCCTATATTGTGTATTTTGTACACTTTCGGGAAAGGAAATCCTCCATGCTTCAAGTCCCGCCTCCAATGGCCGAAAGAAAGTAACCGGATAAACTAGATGTTGATTGGTAGCCACGGTTGCCAATCTTAACATGAACTGAACTCTTGCGTTTCTATTCGCCAATCCCCACGTCTGTCAAGTGGAATGTCCACACCTCCGGAAGTATACTCCAGGTTCCAAGCACCGCCTTCTCGGCAGTTTCGTGCGCAAAAGACAAGCGCGATTATCGCCGGTTGGGGGATGGGTGGACACCTTGCAAGCCGTTCCCTGATTGGTCAAAGCGAATATTCGAAGAAACAACGCGCAATCTGATTGGACGCTCGGGCTCCCACCACGGCTTTCACGAAAAAGACTTGCGAAAAGGGGCTTTATTGTTTCTTTGCCTTCGGAAGCCTAAATTATTTGCTATCCACACACTGCTTCAATCAAATCAAGAGGTGGAAAATGGTGAGTAAGCGTCTACTAGTGCGACAAGCGTTCGGCGGGACGTAGGTGTATTCAGTTTTGTAAAAAATATTTGCCGATAACCAGTAGGAAAGTGCTGCTTTGAATCACAAGGTGTTTGGCTAAGTGTCACAGCTAAAGTGTTAGCATTACCGGAGGCGCCAGAAGTCCGAGTTCATTAATTAAGTTTTAATATGAAGCTTTTTACCGTCGACGAAGCCACACTTGAATCATCAAACGACGGTCTGTTACACAACTAAGTGGCTTTTGGCGAACAGTTTGTGGTAGTGGTTTGTAAACAATTATTTGGATCATTAATGTTTTTTTTTTTTTTTATTATTTTCTCTGTTTGTGTATTACCAATATTGCAGTTCTTTGCTTCTATATGTCTAATATTTAGCTTTCTGTGTATTTTAAAAAGAACAATTTTTAAATTTTTTTGGTAATTGTGGTATTTTTTTTACCGTACGTTTTGCCCCCAGTACTTTTTTTGTGCTACATACTAATGTTGTAATTATATTTCTATTTTTATTTCGTTATCCTATGTAAACATATATATTCAGTTTTAAGGGATTTAACCTTTTTAATGATTATTTTTTTATCTAATCTTAAGGGAGTTTTTGGTGTTCTTCAGAGTTTTTTTCTTTTCAAACATACTGACATTAAAATGCAACGCTACATGAGCGATATTCATCTTTTAAGTGAATTATGATCAATGTGCAATCAATTAAACTGACAGGATTTCTATTGACTGTGAGGCTGTTGGGATGCTACAAGCTGGTAACGTTGTGATGTTATTGTAGCTTATTTTTGTGTCTATCTGTACACTTTTTATTCATTAATAGCTTAATGTAATGAATGCTGTGTAAGAAGTTATCAGTTTTTAAATAAGGTGCTGAGCATTTATGTACTGTATTTTGTACGTATACAGTATGACTGACTAAATCTGTGTGTGGCATTTCTTGTGCCAAAATAGTGAGATAAATGTAAAGTTGATGCAATATAAATTCTTGAAAAAAAGATTTTTGTTTGCAGGCTGGCGGCAAGGCAGGAAAAGACAGCGGCAAAGCCAAGGCCAAAGCGGTTTCGCGCTCACAGAGGGCCGGCCTACAGGTGAGTGCCACACCTAAGAAGACGATGGGAACCGGAGAGTACCACTAAAATTTTTCCCACTAATATTTGTATTTTTCATCAGCTATATTTTATTTATTTATTTTTGTAGGTTGGTTCTCTTTTTTTTTCAGTTTTTTTTTTGTGTGTAATGCTTTGTCTCCTGACATACATCTTTTATAAGGTGATAAATTTGATGGGAAAGACCATTTGGCTGAATATATTTTTGTGTACACCATTTGAAGTCCTACAAATCCATTGTCTCTCTCCCCCCACGCCCTTCAGTTCCCAGTAGGGCGTATCCACCGACACTTGAAGACCCGCACCACCAGTCATGGTCGCGTCGGCGCTACCGCAGCCGTGTACAGCGCCGCCATTCTAGAGTACCTCACCGCTGAAGTGAGCACTATGTGTGTGTGTGTGTAGTGTTTGTGTTTGTATGTTGTTATTGTGTGGGTGTTTGTGCACTCATTTGTCTATATGTTCTTGTGTTCCTCTCTTCCTTTGTGAGTCTTCTTGTGTATGTTGTGTGTGCATGCGTTTGTGTGTCACAGTGTCTTCTCACGTGTATTCTTTTATGTGTTTGTGTGTGATCGTGAAGGTGTTTGTTTGTTTTATCTTAAGTTTGGTGTGTTACTCAGGTCCTGGAGTTGGCGGGCAACGCGTCCAAAGACTTAAAGGTGAAGCGTATCACTCCTCGCCACTTGCAGCTGGCCATCCGTGGAGACGAGGAGTTGGACTCGCTCATCAAGGCCACCATTGCCGGCGGAGGTGAGTTACGCACGCTCATACATACACACACACACACCAAATAATTACATTTTCCATAATAATGGCCTTGACTATCCTTTTAAAAATGAGACTCTCAACCAGCAGAAGTACTGTTGAGTCAACATTGTATTCTATTCTCATATACAAGGTGTCCATAAAGTCTCTTTATGAATTGGTGGTAACAACAGATCAGTCAAGCTGCTGCGTACATTTATTATTGTTCCTCATTAGCACAAGTCGATGCATCAGAATCAGAATCATCTTTATTTGCCAAGTATGTCCAAAACACACAAGGAATTTGTCTCCGGTAGTTGGAGCCGCTCTAGTACAACAGACAGTCAATTTACAGAACACTTTGGAGACAAAGACATTGACAAAAAACAATTGTGCAAAAAGATGCAGAGTCCTCTAGCACTTAGAGCAATCCGAATGACTAATATTGCAATAGTCCGGTTTTAGTCCGGTTTTCCTCACACAATAAACATTATACATCATATATTTATAATTCTCGTGTCTCCTTGAACTGAAGCAATGGGTCGTGACTCTAAAGCTTTGATAGATACATGCATATATACTTACTTACATACGTCAGGCAGACACCCAATTAGACAGACATAAGACATTAGCATCAACTTATGTCACCCCCTCACAATGTGTTGTTAATTTGTAAAGACACTTCATTTATATAATAATAAATATATTAATTCCTCGAGTTGCGTTCATTTTCCTAACCCTCAGGAGATCATAGAGACATTTGTGCCCGTTCATTTGAGTTAATGTATTTGCATAAATGTTGTCTAGTTTTGTATTTATTCTGTTTTTGTATTTTTTTTTCTATTTGTCTAGTTTTCTCCCAATTGTTTAGCAGTGTATTTTTCATCTATTTTTCTTTAATACATTTAAATATTTTTCTAATTTGTTTTTTTTCTAACATTTTTGTACTCCTCATCTAAGACTTTTTTTAAAAAGTTTGATTGTACCTAATATATGTATATTTTAATTTGTCTGCTCTTATTCTGTTTTTAGTTATATTTTGAGTAGTATTGCTTTGGCTTTCGTGCACTTGTGCTACAGTGCGTTATACTTATTGATGTAGGTTTGATGTAACCTTGTTTATAAAAAAAAAAAAGAGAGAGAAAAAGAAAAATCCCCCAAAGTAATTTAGTATGAATATTTCATAAAATATCGATTATTTTTGTCACATTTTAAATTCATTAACATAACATACATTGTTTGTTTGGCATAACGTTGTCTCCAATTTTGCATTGTGACAATTGTGTTTGTGTCTGTCCAGGTGTCATCCCCCACATCCACAAATCCCTCATCGGGAAGAAGGGCCAGCAGAAGACCGTGTAGATGCCCCACCTCCAACGACAGTTTTCTGGGTTTCGATCATCGAACCAGAGTTTTTTTTGTTGTTCCCCCCCCCCCCCCCCCCCCAATTTGTTTTGTTATTATTATTGTTATTATTATTATTATGATGATGATAGCAAACCAAGAGCGATTGTTTAGCGTTTGTGTTGTTATACCCCCGCCCCCACACTTAACTAGAATCACTTAACGACAAAAAAAGAAAAACCTTTTGTATGCCTTGTGTGGTTAGAATGCTTGACTGGGGGGAGTTGTTGTTGATGTCAAAATAGCGACAATGAATTTGTTTGATTGGCCTGTTCTATGTTTTATACTGAAACTGTTAAAAGCTCTTGTTTTATATGATACCAATTTGTTTTGTGGTTATTTCCTTTTGAATATAGCGCACACGTGATATTTTTTAACCATGGCAAAAATGTGCAACGGTGCTTTGGAACTGCACAATGTGACAAGTATTACCTTTTGTCTTTATGACATTGAAATGAAAAATTATCGTGTATGCTTGTTTTTTTTAAAAACTTGAACAATTTGAGTGTGATCTTGTGCCACATGCCCCCCAATGTGACATATCACTACATATTTAAACATTAGAAGTCGCTACATTTACTTACTAACCTCAGCAGGGCTTTGACACTCAAATGTACTGTCTGTGCGTGTGCACAACTTGAATTGAACGCCATGACATTCTTGTAATGAACAACATCAGAACCTTTTTTCTTAAAGCTGTGTTTGACGACTTTATTTCAAAAAAATTTTTGTCTTTGAATAAAAACACCCTTTGTATGCTATCTCTGAACGGAAGATGGCTTTTCCTGCATGGTATTGAATGGTTTGGAAACAATATTAGTTTAAATTTTTTATTCTCGTTAGTACCGTCTCTCTTGAGAGTAGCAGACAAACAGAGAAGAAAATGTGAACCATATGAGGACGCAACAGCAAAGATGACATCCGAGGTATGGATTTTAATTATTGTGCATACTGTATTCCGAGTCTCTTGAGTGTAGTAGTTGAGGTTAGTCTGTTGATTTACAGTTTACCAAAAATGAAGTCATTATTGTTCCTGCCACATTTTCCATCTCTGAGTGTAGAAGGGTAAAGGATGCAAACAAAAGGACTTGACTAAGATGGTAAAGTAGAGGTAAGGATTTGAAGTATCGTGACTCCCTGCACCGTATTTAGTGTCTCTTTGAGAGTAGTTTGTAGTGTATTGATGACCTGTACTAAAATGTCAAATTGTTTTGTTTTGTTTTTTTTATATTTTTTTTGTCAATACTGTATTAAGGGTAAATTGCGGAAGTCATCAGGCAGGGATTTGTATGACTACTGTATTTAGTGTCTGTGAGATAAACTGCTAAAAATAATTATGATTATCAAAATGTCATAAATGTAAATTAAATGGAATTTTTGTGACTACTATATTTTGTGTGTGTTGTGGAAGACAGTAAAAAGAAGACCAACTAGAAGAAGGATGCGACTCAGACACATCAGGTAGGGTTTTGAATGATTGTTACTACCAAATTTAGCATCTTTTGGGTTGGTAGACAAATGTGAATTGGAGAAGGACGGTACGACTCAAGATACAGTAGCGAAGGGATTTCAATTATTGGGACTACTGTGTTTAACGTCTCTGGGAGGAATAGTTGTCTTTTGGTTTACAGTATGCGAATTTCAGGCGATTACTATTAGCATTTCCAATTGATATTGTTACTACCTCCTTTAGCGTCTGAGTAGTAGACTGATAGAAAGTTCGGTGGACCTTATATTCCTTCTTGATTTAAAATACACGGTGATGATTTGGGCACCGTTAAAAATACAATTAATTGGACGGGGGGTGTCACTTTTAAGCCCTCGATTATAACGTGTTTGACCCGGAAGCAGTAACCATGGATTGTGAACACGATTCCTCTTCGGATAACAAGACTGCTGTAAAATCAGGGGTGTCAAACTCATTTTTTGGCACGGGCCACATTCTAGTTACTGTTTCCCTTCAAGGGCTGTTATGAATGTGAAACCATATACATTAATTGTTTAAGCGCCTCATCATATTATTACATATACACAAAACAACAAATTGATAGATAGCTAGATTTGAAATCAGAAGTCCTGGATAATAAGTTTTTCAAGTTACTGTAAAAAATGGTTTTGGTAACAAACAAACCAAAAAAAGTTCAAAACAGCTCAACGTCATTATTTGTTACATTTGACAATTTGAAATTTTGGTACAGAATTTAGCAAGAATCATGGAAGTTGGTGCACATGATTTGCTTTTGCGAGCCACATAAAATGATGTGCATAGTTGGATTTGGTCCCCGAGCCTTGAGTTTGACACCTTTGCTTTATATTATTTACTCTGAATTTGAAAGAGATTATTTTAATCTGAAAAAAAACAATAATTTCAAAAACATTGAAAAATCGCTTGTAACGTCAGATGAACAGACAGGGACGAAGATGATGATACATGTTTATATGATTCATTCTGAATTCAAAACATAATAACCTAATTTGGAAACAAAAATAAAGTGTAAATTACAAAAAAAAAATCGACGGTTATGCAGTCATATACACGCGCCGTTTCCACAAGCACGGTCACACATTTACCGTAACAAAAAAAAAAAAAAAAAAAAAACTGGACGAAGAGGATATTTTCCCACTCATTGACTTCGGACGACCCGCGATTACAGGTATATTCATTCTCAATTTGAACTTGATTAATTTAACAGCGAGCCATAAAAGGGAAAACGATCCCTTGGTACCCCAGATGTGAATGGTTTTCACCCGGAAACAGTATTAGGCGCATGCGCCGTGTCTTCTCACGCAAGCGTAACAAACATGGACGCATTCGGCGAAGGCACAAAGAAGGAAATGGCGATTCTGAAGAGAAGCCGCGACGAGGAGGATGAATCCCACTTGACGAGGAAGCCGGAGGTCGACGTCGACCACAACACGAACGTGGCCAACCACTACAACCGGCTCCAAGAGGTCGGACTGGCCGCGCGTAGCCAAAGCCGCATCTTCTTCATGCGGAACTTCAACAACTGGATGAAAAGGTTGAGCTCATCTTCTCTGTTGTTCACCAACAACTCTCCACTGTGTGTGAGCAGAGGAGAGTAGCCAAATATTATACTCAAGTTAGAGTACTGTTACTTTATAGTTTTATGTTTCAAGTCAAAAGTAGTACTTTATTACTCAGTGGGGAATCCTGTGTACCTGGTAAGTTACTTCTAATTCATTATTTTCTTAATCAAAGCATGCACGTCAAATAGACAAAAATATAAAAGAGGAATGTGCAACTCAGGATACTGCCTAACAATATCACTTTAAATAAAACAATTAGTGTGAACTTAATAACATAAAATAAGGCAAACTAAGCCACAAGAAAGGTTCTTAAAACAACTTTCTTTGTTTGCACTCATGAAATAGCACAATTGGCTCGATTGGAGCCGGAGACAAATTCCTTGTGTGTTTTGGACATACTTGGCAAATAAAGATGATTCTGATTCTGATTCTAGGATCAGAGTTTTAGGGGTGCTGAGCTCCCAGTCAGGCAAGAAAAATGTCACTCGTGTACGTTTTAACGCAATTTCTTTCATACATTTATGAAAGAAAAGCACAACACTTTCTATGAGACTGTGACTGAACTGTTAAATCTAATCAAGTTTATTTACAGTGGGTCCTGGAAACTATTCAGACCCCCTTACATTTTTCGCTCTTTGTTATATTGCAGCCATTTGCTAAAGTTAAGTTATTTTTTTTCCCTCATTAATGTACACACAGAACCCCATATTGACAGAAAAAAACGGAATTAAGTATTCAGACCCTTTGCTCAGTATTTAGTTGACGCATCCTTTTGAGCTAATACAGCCATGAGTCTATTTGGGAATGATGCAAGTTTTTCACACCTGAATTTGGGGATCCTCTTCCATTCCTCCTTGCAGATCCTCTCCACTTCTGTCAGGTTGGATTGTGAACGTTGGTGGGCAGCCATTTTCAGGTCTCTCCAGAGATGCTCAATTGGGTTTAAGTCAGGGCTCTGGCTGGGTCATTCAAGAACGGTCACGGAGTTGTTCGGAAGCCACTCCTTTGTTATTTTAGTTGTGTGCTTAGGGTCATTGTCTTGTTGGAAGGTGAACCTTCGACCCAGTCTGAGGTCCTGAGCCCTCTGGAGAAGGTTTTCGGCCAGGATATCCCCGTACTTGGCCGAATTTATCTTTCCTTCGATTGCAACCGGTCGTCCTGTCCCTGCAGCTGAAAAACACCCCCACAGCATGATGATGCCGCCACCACCATGCTTCACTGTTGGGACTGTATTGGACATGTGATGAGCAGTGGCTGGTTTTCTCCACACATATCGCTTAGGATTAAGGCCAACAAGTTCTATCTTGGTCTCATCAGACCAGAGAATCTTATTTCTCACCATCTTGGAGTCCTTCAGATCTTTTAAAAAAAATTTTTTTAAGCAAACTCCATGTGGGCTTTCATGTGTCTTGCACTGAGGAGAGGCTTCCGTCGGGCCACTCTGCCATAAAGCCCCAACTGGTGAAGGGCTGCAGTGATGGTTGACTTTCTAGAACTTTCTCCCAACTGCATCTCCCACGATTGCTCAGTTTGGCCGGACGGTCAGCTCTTGAAAGGGTTCTGTTCGTCCCAAACGTCTTCCATTTAAGGATTATGGAGGCCACTGTGCTCTTATGAACCTTAAGTGCAGCAGAATATTTTTTTTTTGTAACCTTGGCCAGTTCTGTGCTTTGCCACAATTCTGTCTCTGAGCTCTTCAGGCAGTTCCTTTGATCTCATGATTCTCATTTGTTCTGACATGCACTGTGAGCTGTAAGGTCTTATATAGACAGGTGTGTGGCTTCCCTAATCAAGTCATAGTATAATCAAACACAGCTGGACTCCAATGAAGGCGTAGAACCGTCTCAAGGATGATTAGAAGAAATGGACAGCACCCGAGTTAAATATAGGAGTGTCACAGCAAAGGGTCTGAATACTTATGGCTGTGTGATATTTCAGTTTTTCTTTTTTCAGGAATCTGCAAAAATGTCAACAATTCGTTTGTTTTCTGTCAATGTGGGGTGCTGTCTGTACATTGAGGTAAAAAATGAACGTAAATGATTTTAGCAAATGGCTGCAATATAACAAAGAGTGAAAAATTTAAGGGGGTCTGAATACTTTCCGTACCCACTGTAAATGTTGAGCCACAGGAAAAGAGGAATGGATTGGAATCATAAAGTAGGCATATTTTAACACTAATTTCCGGGGGGGAGACAGCTCATTTTGATAAAGCGGCATCGCTACATACACATTAAATAGTTGCATTTTTCAAACACCTATGGAAAACAGCAATGTGTTTTCTCAAGTTTGAAGTGGAGTTCTTGTAGGCTGAAGTGTAGACATTTTTCGGCAGGCTTTGATGACAGCGCACGACATAGCTTTTCAACTTCTAAATCTGTAAGGTAAAATAGATTGAATGTTTGGGGGTGTTGTTTCCTCCTTTGTTTCTGCCATGCTTCACGTAATTCAGCCACGATGAAATATTTTCTTCTTTGCGGGGCAGCAGAGATTTTGATGTGCTGTCATGTGACTGCCTGTCTCCGTTTCATTGGTGAAATGGAGTCAAAGGTGGTTACATCGGATTGATGAAATAATCTCCTGACAGCGCTTGAGGGACAAGTCTCTCGAAGACGAATAGGTAGCTACAAATAAAAGTAGCGAGTGGAATGTTACTCAAAAATAACTTTTCTTAACTAAAATAGTCACGTAAAAGTGAAAATTATGTTGCACTAAAACTACTTTGACAAGCACAATTTATCCAAAATATTACTTAACTGTAACTTGTAGGTAATTTAAAGATATTAAGTATGAACAATCAATGGTATTCATATTAACATACCTACTGTACACTTGCTTGCATCATTATCCATATTTAGACCTCCCAATTTGTAGTCATTTTTTCAAATATGACTATTTAGGACTGAAACAATTAATCAAATAACTCATCATTTAATTCCCCCCAAAATTGAAGCACAATCTCTGCTTCACAGTAATAATTTTTCCACACGGGCTAATGTTACTGCAGACTCATTCATCTATTCATCCATGTGACCATCCCCAGCGTCCTCATCGGCGAGACTGTGGAGAAGGTGCGCGACAATGGCCAGCAGCACCTCTCTGTGCTCGACCTGGGCTGCGGCAAGGGCGGCGACCTGCTCAAGTGGCGCAAGGGTGGCATAGGCCACCTGGTGTGCGCCGACATCGCCAGCGTGTCGGTGGAGCAGTGCCGCAGCCGCTATGAGGACTTGCGGAGGAAGAGCCACCGAGACGAGGGCATGTTCAGCGCCCAGTTCATCATGGCCGACTGCACCAAAGAGCCGCTGGCCGACAAGTTCGACCGGCCCGGCCTGACGTTCGACATCTGCAGCTGCCAGTTTGTGTACCACTACTCGTTTGAGAGCGAGGCCAAGGCCGACATGATGCTGAGGAACGCCTGCGAGTGCCTCAAGCCCGGCGGATACTTCATTGGAACCACGCCCGATGCCTACGAGCTGGTGAAGAGGCTGGAGGCGTCTCACTCGCTCTCCTTCGGTAACGATTTGTTCCAGGTGTCCTTCCAGGCCCGGGGCGACTATCCGCTCTTCGGTTGCCAGTACCACTTCAACCTGGACCAGGTATACAGTTTTTACCCGCTATTTACGGTTTTTGTGCTCAGGCAATAAAAGTATTGCTTTGGACCCATCTTGTGACAACTATGTTGAAGTGAGCAGCTCCATTTAGGCCGGCCATGTCTAATAAAATAGTAGTTTGAAGTTCACTTTATTGAACAAACGGTAAGAAAACACACATAATAAGCACATTCATACACAAGCTGCCAATGTCCACAACTCATGCAGGGTCACTCAAAACTCAGTTAACAGCCAGCCAACTCTCTACTCTCATTCGCTGACACCTATGTCACTCACCAGGCCAGGACCTGCCTTTTAAACGCACATACACTCAAAGTCACTGATACTATCGTAGAAATAGGGATGGGTACTGAACCCCACTATTGAACTGGCTCTGGGGCTAAATTATTAAAGCCCGGAGTATTGATAATCTCCACCCTTAACGATAGGGCTGCATGATATTGGGGACACTGCGATTATTATTATTATTTTTTATTTTTTTTCAAACTTGCGATTAGGCCTATCTTGATAATTACTATATTGACTTGTCATTCGATAAATAAAATGGACACAATAGTTTTTCCGGACTCGATAAATTGTTATTGTTGTGGTGAGCCGGCGCGCAGATCACACAGTGATCCGACAAGAGTTGGACGGCTGTGTCATTAGCCGCTAGTGGGCTCATGGAACGCCGACAGGCTGGTACACTATTTAATGTAATGTGGCTCAATCCAATACCGCACAGCCTTGCTCCATGTGCAGCGCATAGATTCGCAAAACAGAGACCGTAAAGGGAACGTTAACTTGTTTATTCACATGCTAACAAGCTAGCTCGCGAGCTTACGAGTTAGCGAGTTAAGAAGCTAAACAGCTCACGCCGCCGCAGCAATGTCGTTTAAAACCTAGCGCTTCGCTCCGAGTGTTTGTGTGTGTTAGTCCTCAATTAACACAAACACGAGAATGTTAACATTTTATTAAGCATGACCTCACTGGCACACGCTATTCAGCCAATAATTGACTACAGCTAATGTCAACATATATTTGATTGACCGGTGAAGGGCTTGTTTTCAGCGGACCAACCACACAGTTTGCATAGTTATTTATTGAAATGAGTGAGTGGGCCCCACACCAAGCGAATAAGTCCCAGAGATGAGTATCTGCGGACACATGCAAGTGAATTGACACCGTCTTGCATGCACAATAAACCTTCAGAAGTAATTGTAATTGCTGCACCTGCACTGCGGGGGCTGAGGACCCCAGCCTGTCTACCTGAGAGGCGGGGTCAGGCCCAGGGGCCAAGTAATACTGAGTCTCGAGCCGACATCGCATTAAAAAAAAAAAAAAGTGGACATCCAAATTTCAAAGTTTATTTAAAAAAAAATTTTTTTTGCGCTAAATTTAATGATACACAAACTGTATTGAACTGCTCAAAATGTGTATTGGCAGAACTCTGGTAACTTTTTAAAATGTTTCTTACTGAAACTCCTCATTTGAGTAACAGGACAGAAAGTAACCGCAAATACATGAATCAGAATCATCTTTTATTTGCCAGGTATGTCCAAACACACAAGGAATTTGTCTCCGGTAGTTGGAGCCGCTCTAGTACGACAACACACAGTCAATTGACAGAGAACACTTTTGAGACATAAAGACATTGAGAAAAACAGTCACTGAGCAATAACGGGTTGCTAGTTATCTGGTAATACCGGTACAATATTTATTTTTTTGACAATTGTGCAAAAAGATGCAGAGTCCTCTAGCACTTAGAGCAGTTCGAATGACCAATATTGCAATAGTCCGGTGCAATGACCATTGTGCAAAGGGCGCCGAAATACAGCCATATGACATTTATGCAAATATCATGTTAACACACAACACATTACCGTAAAAAATGTGCAGGAAGATTAATAGTAGTTACTTTTTGGGTGCAGTGATAAATTTTATCCCCCTGGGGACGCAAATGGTCAATAAAAGCTTCATCGTGGTATTCGTCTGAGTGTATTAACGGTAAACAATACATTTACATTGTAATAGCATGTCTTAAATGTAGGCTAATGCAACCAAGTGGGCAACAAGCTTGCTTGTCACCAAGTAATTCACACTCGCTAAACATGTATTTGAAGTCAAGTCGTTTGAATGCGTCACAATTGTTAATATGTCTGATGTTCTTTCGACTCGTTGATGACGGCGTTCAGCGAGGTGGCTTTGCAAACTTAAGGCTTCTTTATATCGCACGGGCAGCTATCCCGCGCACAGTTTGCCTTTATACTCGAGTGCAAACCACGCGCACCTGTTTTGAAAATGTATTGCATTTCTCCTCCAAGTCGGGGGTGTCCCTACGGCTGGTGTTGGCTAGGACAGATGGCCATTTCTGGTAGCAGTTTTTAAATTACTTTCCGGAACAAGGAACAAAGCAACAACAATTGCGACCGAGGAACAGTGTCTGCTAGAACAAATGCATACGTTTAATTATACTGCAAAATCGATCAAGAAGGTGGCGTCGGTGGTATGTGGAACCAAGGGGAAAGCTAAAATGCACCATTTACGAGAGATGATCTCCGTGGCATTCTGCGCGTGGCGACAATAGGTTCTGTGCGCGCGTCAAGTGACTAATAGGGCCTGCGCGTCCCCTATACGTCAGCCACGTGATGCAATCCGGGCGCTGTTGGCTGCGCGAGCGCGGCAGTGTAAAGAGGCCTTTATTTAGAAGTACAGTATCTTTCAGCTTGCTCTCAGGGTGGGCAGTCCCTGTCGGGTCTCCTTGTTCCAAACGAGCGTGGCGGAACGGGCCAATAGAATCAAGGCAGACTGTGTGTGTGTCGCATACACAGAGTCTGCGTCTCTTTCATATACGAAACCTTTGGATTATTTTCTAATTTCAATTGTCAGAAAATAAATGACGATCTTTTTCACCCGATCTCGGTCAGCTGTAAATTACGTGATCGACCCCGATTTTTGATCATTTGATCAGATCAGGACATACTGTAATTTCTCGTGTATAATGCGCACCCATGTATAATATCCCCCCCCCCCCAAGTTGACCTCAAAATTCTGGAAAACCGTTCTACCTATGTATAATGCATTTTTTACAATGCATAATTTAGCTTCCATCCATATGATAAAAATATGAAGTATTATCTGTACTTTTGTTAGTTTTCAAAGAATTATTCTGAAGTTAAGCACTTTATTTGAACACGTAATACTGTCTTTTGATTTACTTGCTCTTATATTTAAATTCACAGGCCTACTTTTGAGTAAATTAGTAAACACACAGTTGTGCTCATATGTTTGATTACCCAGGCAGAATTCGTAAGATGGGTACAGTTCTTTAAAGAAAGCACGAAGGGCCAGGCGAAAGACATTTAATTATATTTTAAAGGGATTCAAATTAAACTGTCAAGCATTTCAGAAAAGCATTATTAAACAAAACATAACCATAAAGAAATTAATGATGGTTGTTTATTCAGTCATCAGCCATATTAAAATAAATAAAACATTTTACATTCTGCCAGGGTATGTAAACTTATGAGCACAGCTGTGTATATATATATATATATATATATATATGCAGTCATATGTACCCCCTGTCATATTGGAATGAGAGTGTTGGCTACACCTTTTTCAGAACCTTTAGGTGGCAGTGGCATATTAGAATAAAACTGTACACATTACTCATCTCTAGGTGGCGGTGGCATACTGGAATGAAAGTGTACGGCTTTTTTATAACCTCTCATTGGCGGCATACATTTATAAAATGTGAAAGTTTTTTTGCATTTCCCTTATACCCATCTATAATGCGCACTATTGACTTTTGACAATTTTTTTTGGGGGGGGGGGGAAATGTGCATTATACACGGGAAATTACGGTACCTACTTTTGTAACCCTAGTAAAGATTAATTTATACTTTTGTACTTAAGTACATTTCATTATTTACTTTTTTACTTGGGTAGTTGAATCAGTAACACATCTTTATTTCTACTTAAGTTCAAAGTGTGAGTACTTTTGCCACCTGTGCATGTAGGTGGTGGACGTCCCGGAGTTCCTGGTCTACTTCCCGCTGTTTGAGCGCATGGCGTCACGCTACGGCATGCGCCTGGTGACCAAGCAGCGCTTCTCAGAGTTCTTCCGCGAGAAGGTCAAGCTGAGCCATCACCGCAGCCTCATGATGAAGATGGCATCACTGGAGGAGTTCCCAGGCGATCATGGTGGGCGCCCGGTGTCCGAGGGCGAGTACCAGCACGCCCGCGAGCACTGTGACCGGGCGGGCAACGCTGGGATTCGTTTGGGTACGCTCAGCAGGTCTGAGTGGGAAGCGGCCAGCATCTACCTGGTGTTTGTCTTCCAGAAGATGTCCTGATGGGAGATACTACACATCCTAGAATGCACTGCAAACAACTGATCATACAGAACCCCAGACATGACATGGAGAGGGGGGGGGGAAATTTATGCACAAAATGCTAATTTTTGGCCCTGAAATACAAAATGTTGGCCATAATACAAGATTTTAGTTAAGAAATGCTCATTTTTGGCCACAAAATACCAATTTGTGGCTGGAATTAAGTATAATGTGCGTACAAAAGACTAATTTGTGGCCACAAAATATTGTGGTCATGAAGTTGGTGTCATGTATTTATATATTTTATTTTATTTTTTTATTTCTAAGACGTCCTAAATGAGAAAATACAACCTCTACAATGTAATGTCAGGAACTGACCCACTTGGAGCCCCAGACATGACAAAAAAAATGTGGCGACAATATAGACATAACATATGCACAAAATACAAAATTCTGGCCAGAAAATGGTAATTTGTGGCATTGAGTTTGGTGTAACATGGGTACGAAATGCTAATTTTTGGACACCACATACCAAAGTTTGGCCACACATTAGGTATAACGGGTATGAAATGTTAATTTGTAGCCACAAAAAAAAATTGTCACAAAGTGCTAATGTGATGGCTTGAATTAGATGTAATGTGTGCAAAATGCTAATTTGTGGCTACTAAATTGTAATATTGGATTTTTTAATTTGGTATCGTGTGCGCACAAAATACTCAATTGTGGCCATGAATTTTATCTAGTACCTTTTCTAGAACAGGTACATTGGACTGAGATGGCGTATTGCAGTTTCGGGCGAGGGTGTGCTTCATTAGCTTACACAGACATCAGTTGTTCTTGGGAGTGACATTAAAAACGCACATTAGTATTTCGTGCACATTATATCAACATTGTGGCCACAATTTTTTTTTTTGTCCTCTCCATTTAATGTCTGGGGCTCTGTGACCCAAGCACACCTTTTTATTTTATTTTATTTTCCTCATCACTGCTGCTTTGAAACACCCCCTGTATACTTTAGTTTAAAAGAGAGGACAATCTTCAAAGAAAAATTATGGAAAAGTGACTGTAATTTTTTGTATCCAAATAGTTGGGACTGTGGATTGCTTACCCACCCGTCCAGTGTAAAATGACATAACCAAGTAAATCTTTTGTTTCCCAAAAGAATGAGACAGATTATTATTATTTTTTTGGTGTCACAGTTTTACTAATTTGCATAATCAAGCCCCACATAAAATTTCTCCCTCGACTTGGCAGCTTGGCTGGGTGAAGATCTGCCGTTTTCAAGCCATGGTCGGACAACACTGGCTGCAACACAATCATGGCCAAGCCTGTTACAAAATTGAGTAAAATGGAAAGTTAAAGCCTAATTACTGTAATGTATTTTTTGTTAAATAAAAAATATTACTCATCATTGTTTTTTCAAGCAAACATTTTTGTGGGGGCTTAATCAAGCGTCAACAACAGCAATGTCACATCCAGAGGTCGAAGTTCTTCATGAAAATTTATTTGATTAAAAAACAACTAGTCATGACAATCATGAATCTAAAAATAGATATTTCTACTTAACATTCATTCTAATGTAACAAAAGACAGAAATGTTTTACTAACGCACAAATGTCAGAGCTACAAAAGTAACAAAAGACAGAAATGTTTTACTAACGCACAAATGTCAGAGCTACAAAAGTTCGCCGTGTGTAACCTTGATTTACCTTTGACAAGGGTTCTTAGTGCAACGGTGTATTATTTCAACACTTGTTTTTTCACCAAAAATACTTTTTGCCTATTTGGGGGGGGAAAAAATTGCATAATTATTATTTTTTTATATACAAACGGTTACTGTGTCATGCCATTTTTAAACAAAAGCTAGCTGTGTTCTAAGGTCTTTAAAAAAATAAAAAAAAAAAAACGGCAGATTCGTTGTCATGGTTTTAAACTAACACTAGCTGCCTTGTCATTGTTAAACAATTGCTAGCTGGTTAGTTGCATTTAGCGGCATTGTCATGTTTTTTAAACAAATGCGAGAAAGGTAAAGGTTAAACCAAAGCTAACTGCCTAGTTGTGTCAAGAAAATGCTAGCTGTGTTGTTTTTTTAAGATTTTTTAATCAAATGGTAGTAGTGCTGTCAAGATTTAAAAAAAAAAAAAGAAATTCTAGGGACGTTGTCGTGTTTTTAACAAGCGCTAGCTGTGTCATCAAATTTGTAAAAAGATGCTGGCTGTTGTCATTTTTTAACAATTGCTTACTGCCATGTCACATTTTTAAAGAAATGCTAGTGCCACCCTCCAGCTGCATTGGTTGGTTTTCAAACAAACACGAGCTTGATCTTCACTTTTTTTTTTTTTTTGAGCAAATGCTAGCAATGTTTACAAACCAAAGCTAGCTGCCTTGTTTTGTAAGTTTTTTTTTTTTTTTTAAACAAATGGTGCATTGTCATAAGGATTTTAAAGGCGCTATGGGGTTGTAATGGTCCTTATTTCATTAACAAGTTGATTTGGTGTATTTTTTTACTCAAGAATATGAAACTTGCAGTCATTTCCAATAATTTTAATCCATTTTGGAGCAATAGGTAAATAAATAATTGCACTTGGAACGCCCCTGGATCATGCCAAAATCGACACGCACCCCCCATGTCTTGATGTGACGTCTCTGGCAGAAGACCAAATTCACTGCATAGCCGGCTAGTGAAGACAAAGGAATGTACTATACTATAAGTTTGCAGTATTTACTCACTGTCACACATTCACTGTTGGGCAGAATCCTCCCACCTCCAAAATGACACATTTTCAGGAAATAATAAAAAAAAGGAATGTACTAACTACACTATCAAGTGGCAGTATTTCGTCATCCTTAGACAGCCAGCCATTCCAACCTCCAAAATGGCAACTTTTCAGGAAATTAAAAACAAACAACAGCCTGCTTGAGTTTCCAAACACCAATTTCTTCAAGTTGGTATCATACGCCGCCTTTCGCCCAAAGTCAGCTGGAATAGGCTCCAGCTCCTGTGGGATGGCAACTAGTTCAGGGTGTACACCACCACCTGCCCCCAGTTAGCTGGGATAGGCTCCAGCATACCCGTGACCCTAGTGAGGATAAGCGGTGTAGAAAATGGATGGATGGATGATATCATACGTTATTGCTTTTATATATTTTTGCACTCACATGGACAACAGCTAGCACCCCAAAATTATGTACAATCACAAATTTAATATGCTGAATTATCACAAATTTATTAGGGCATCATCAATTAAAATCACAAATACACCACAGTGGGTGCCACATGTGGTTATCACAAGCCTCGTCAACCGAAGTACTCATATTCTATTGCACTTGCTGTTTCACATGAGCGCAACAACTATAGTCCAAAAATTATGTTCAATCGCTAATTTAATATGCTAAAAAAAAAAATATTTGTTATGCAGTCATTGCACATCAATGTTGTGGTCAGCCGAGCCCCTGACCGTCCAAAAAGCTTTTAATATGTCACAAAAGAAAATGCCTGTGTAACATCATCGTCCAAAAATCTTTTTTCAAGTATCTATGCCTGTTGAAATGCGTACGAACGTAAATAAGAACAAACACGGAGCTTTGCTGCAGGTGTCCGCCATGTTGACAGCCAGCAGTGCCCATCAAAGTTAACGGTGACATGACTCCACAGATGATACAAAAACTTCACAAAAGGTAACGCCTGTGTTTTCATCTTCTGAAACTGTTTTTCAAAGGTTAGCGATCAACCGAAGAACCAGCTCACAAATGAATCACTTTTACAGCGATCGATTCTAACAAAACAACCCCACACAAATTCATCCAACCTCACTATTTTCACTCATTATTGTCTAAAAAAATATCTACATGCACCGGGGCACCCCAAGGATGTGTCCTCTCTCCGCTACTCTTCTCTCTCTCTACACAAATGATTGCACCTCAACGCACCTGGCTGTAAAACTCCTCAAGACGACACCACAGTCATCGGCCTCATCAAAGACTGACGAGTCTGCCTATCGACAGGAAGTGGAACGGCTGGAGCTGTGGTGAGGCCGACACAACCTGCAGCTGAACACGCTCAAGACTGTAGGTAGAAATGATCGTGGACTTTAGGAAGCATCCTTCGCCACAGCTGCCCAACTGTCCTGTGTCAACCGTTGAAACCTTCAAGTTCCTGGGAATTACAGTCTCTCAGGACCTGAAGTGGGAGACCAACATCAACTCCGTCCTCAAAAAGGCCTAGCAGAGGATACACTTCCTGGGGCTTCTGAGGAACCACAGACTGCCACAGGAGCTGTTGAGGCAGTTCTACACAGCAGTCACCGAATCAGTCCTGGTGTTCATCTATCACAGTCTGGTTTGGTTCTGCCCCAAAAAAGGACAAACTCCGACTGCAACAAACAATCGGGACTGGTGAAAAGATTGTCGGTACCTCCCTACCCACCCTTGAGGACTTGCATGCTGCCAGAACAAAGACAAGAGCAAGCAAAATCCTCTTGAACCCTGCACATCCTGGTCACCACCTATTCCAGCTCCTTCCCTCAGGTAGGCGCTACCGATCAATGCAAACTAAAACTAGCAGACATTTCAACAGCTTCTTCCCTCTTGTCATTAACTTCTTAAACGGGTAACTTACAATTCCATTGTAAAATGCTGCCAATTTTGTATTGAGATTGTTGTCACATCTCTGTTTACCAATTATACATTACTCGTGCACTCACTGTAGTAGTCTCGCCACTCTGCACTTTTGCATATCTGTTGTTGACCAATACTGGCCACACATGTGCTTGAGAAGTAACTCCACCATTTGCACAATGGTCCCTGTACCAGACTATTGCTCTATTAGTAATTTCAAACTGCTCTAAATTGGACTCTCCAAAAAAAAGTACCGGCATTACAACATTACTGGTAACCTTTCATTGCTGACCCTCTGTACTTACATGTACTTATATTTTTATCTTTTTATGTCTCAAAAGGGCATCACGGTGGTCGACTGGTTAGAGCGGTGGAGTTTGCATGTTCCCCCAGTGCCTGCGTGGGTTTTCTTCCTCCCACATCCCAAAAACATGCAGGGTAGGTTAATTGAAGACTCTAAATTGCCCGTAGGTGTGAATGTGAGTGCGGATGGTTGTTTGTTTGTATGTGCCCTGCGATTGGCTGGCAACCAGTTCAGGGTGTACCCTGCCTCCTGCCCGATGATAGCTGGGATAGGCTCCAGCACGCCCGCGACCCTTGTGGGGAGAAGCGGCTCAGAAAATGGATGGATGGATGAATGTCTCAAAAGTATTTTCTGTCAAATGACTGTCTGTTGTCATACAAGAGCGGCTCCAACTACCGGAGACAAATTCCTTGTGTGTTTTTGACATACTTGGCAAATAAAGATGATTCTGATTCTTTGAATATAGATAACAATTACGCCCCAGGCTTGCTTGTGAGCCATCCAAGTACATTAACTAGTATGGGAAAATCAGCTGCTTCTTGCACTGACGAAGCTCAAGCAGGTTTTCGACCCAAATGCGGGCAGGCCTGTTAAAAACCACCAAATAATGTAAAAATAAGCCTAAAATATTTTTTTGGGGAAAATTCTTTATACAGACAATGGTTTTAAGTCCAGAACTATGGAATAAGTGCCAATGTTCACAGCAATAGAAAGTTCCTTTAAAGAAACGCTTGTGACGTTGTCATGATTTGAACAAACGCGAGCCGTGTCATCAAGTTTTAAGAAAAGCTGCAAGCTGCCTTGTCACGTTTTGAAAGAAATTCTAGCTGTGTTTTAAGCTTTTGAAATATACTCCAGCTGTGGTGTCATGTTTTTAATCAAATGCCAGTGTTTGGTAGTTGTATTGTCATTTTTTTTTTTTAAATGCTAGTTGTCCTGTTTTTTTGTAAACGCCATCTGCTTGGTCATTTGCATATGACACAGTTTTATCCATGGAGGACGCATGGTTGTAAAGTCACTTCTATCCTTATCATTGAGTCGATGGCAAACAGGGTGGACTGTGTTGTCTCTGAATGGGTGGGCTTTAAAGCTTTTAAAGAAAAAGGAAGTCCACAGTGTCTTCAGCACCAGGAAAAGGTTCTACCCACCATGTCAAAGAACAAGCGGTTGGGCTTGGCCAAGTAGTGGCAGAGCTTTCTGAAGGCGAGTCCGTCAAGAGGCGCGTGCGGCCGCCCTTTGGACTGGTCCAAGCACTTCTCCCGTCCGGCCTCCAAGAGGCAGTAGAACCCCTTTGTGCTGTTGTAGTAGAAGTTCTGTGGGCCAATGTGGGTCGGTAGCTCCAGGAAGCGCTCGGCTTGTCTCAGCTCGGGGTAAGGGTCCCGGACCAGGGCGTCGCCGTCCACAACGTGGATCTGCTCCCTGGGGAAGACCTCCAGCCAGCGGGCCAGGTGCCGGTGGTAGAGGCTCCTCTGGAGGGCCTTGTAGTCCGGGTCCACGTGGCCCTTGCAGAGTAGAAGCTCCTCCAGAGGCCGGTAGGGTTTTCGGCGGGCCAGGCGGTTGTGTAGGACCTGGGTGTAGTCGGAGACAAGCCTCTCTGCCGGGTCGCGCACGATCAGCAGCAGGCGGGCGGCTGGGTTCAGGGCCCAGACACGAGCCGGAACTTGGGGTGCGGCGAAGTAGCCGGGGGTCTTCTCCAACGTCAGCTGGCCGGGCTTGGTGAAGGGCATCTGGGAGCGATACCAGGCCAGGCCTCGCTTGTAGTGATCCTCCACGTTGAAGTAGTGCACCTGTAGGCACGGAGGGGGCGCTGGTTATTTACGGACACGTTGTCAAACCCAGTGGAAGGCTGGGCATTTGGTTCTTGGGCCTACATAGGACCCAACCTAATCCACCTCGATCAAGTCACAATTATACAGTGGATATAAAAAGTAACCTGGCATTTGAACTGGGTTGTGTCGACTTTTTATATCCACTCTGTGTTGAGAAAAAGCATAATTTTATGGCAAATAAATAATTGTACACTTTTTTTAATATAAAAATTTATAAGAATAATGTCACGATTTGATAGGAATAAAGTCATATATTTTTAAGAAAAAAGTTGTTTTACGGGTAAAATGTCATTATGTCAATGGAGTCACATTTATATAATAAAGAATTTGTACTCTTCAGGGAAAAAGTCACAGTCTATGAAAATCAAGGATTAAGTCATTTTTTTCCCTAGCTAATTCATAATTTTATGGGATTTAAAAAGTTTTGGTATTATGTCAAAAACATCATCCAAAAAGTCCCATTTTTGATTAAAAGCATTTTTTGACAAAAAAAAATCCTATGAGATTACAAAATGTCTTAGTCTGATGCAAAATAGTCTTTAAAGTGCTTCCTTTCACTCCAAATAAAGTTCAGATGTTCTAGTAGGCTTTTTCTGAGTTTTAAAAAAATATTTTTTTTACTTTTTAGCAGAAGCCTGATGTTTTTCTGCTTAACGCTAACTGTTACCAGTTAGTGCAACTGTTCAGAATCCCCTCCTTTTTTAAACAAATGTTAGCTACCTTGTCCTGGTTTTAAACAAATACTACTTGCGTTGTCACATTTTTAAACAAATGCTCACATTGTCGACATACTTTCAAACAATCGCTAGCTGCGTGGTCACGTTTTCAAACCCAATTCTTGCTGCATCAACCTGTTTAAAAAAAAAAAATAAAAAATACTTATAGCATTACAGTCTTACCCAATACTATCTGTGTCGTAAAGATCCGTTGTGATTTTTTAACAAATGCTAACTTTGTCATATTTTTTTTTTTTTAGCTAGCAGTGTTATTAGTTTTAAACAAATGCTAGTTATGTTGTCACATTGCTAAACAAAATGCCAGCTTTGTCATCTTGTTTTTAAACAAATGCTACTCACGTTATAACATTTTTAACAAATGCTAGCTGTGTTGTCACATTTATGAACAAAATGCTAGTCACGCTGTCATGTTTTCAAACAAATACTAGCTGTGTTATCACATTTTCAACAAATGCTAGCTGTGTTGCGACGATAAAAAAACGGTAGATGCGTCGTGACATTTTTCAGCAAAAAACAGCTAAGTTATGTTTTTTTAAACAAGCGCTCGTTGCGTCATGCTATTTTCAAACAAATATTTATTTAGTATTTTTTTTAACAAATGCAAGCTGCTCTTTTCATACAAATTATAGTTGCGTTATCATATTTTTAAACAAATTATAGCTGCATTGTGACATTTATAAACAAAATGCTAGCAGTGTCATCCTGTATTTAAACCAATGCTAGCTTGTTATCACGTTTTAAACAAATGCTAGCTTTGTCGTCACGTCTGTAAAAAAATAAAATAAAAAATAAAAAAATAAAAAAGACATTTTTATTGTTTTTAGCACATTTTTACGTTGCACCTCTGCCTTTGCCACTTTCACATCAGGGTGCAGGTTGAGCATCTCCAGGAGAGCTCTGGTTCCTCCTTTACGCACGCCGATGATGATGGCGTCGGGCAGCCTCTGCACGCCACTACTGTTACTTTTGTTGTAGGACGGCGAGAGGACGTCACCGGGGGAGCTCGAACCCACGGCCAAGTTGACAGTCAGCAGCAGTACCGGCAGCGTCCGCAGCATGGCGACACACACATCGGTCGGCGGGGAGGCTCGGCGCTCAGATAAGCTGAAACAAAAACTAAGACAAAAAGATAAAGGAGAAGAAACAAATAAATTCTTACATGGTTGTTAAACTGAGGTCTACAGAGGTATGCTCGCCGCATCATTAAGTTGTTAAACAAATGCTGGTTGGGTCATCATGTTTTTTAAACAAACGCTAGTTGCCTTGTCATGTTTTGTAAACAAAAATGCTAGTTGTCATGTTTTTAAACAAATGCTAGTTTCATTGTCATGTTTTTTTTTTTTTTTTAAACAAATGGCAGTTGGGTCATGATTTTTAAAACAAATCCTAGTTGTGTCTTCATGTTTTTAAACAAATGCAAGTTCCCTTGTCATAATTTTGGAAATAAAATCCTATATCTTTTGTCATTTGTTTAAAAATATGCTAGTTGTGTTGTTGTTTTAAAAAATGCTAGTTGCGTAGTCATGATTTTTTAACAATAAATGTAATTGCATCGTCCGGTTTTTAAACAAATGCTAGTTGTGCTGTCATGCTTTTAAACAAATGCTAATTATATTGTCATGTTTAGTGTATTCAATTAAATATAAGTTGAACATGATTTGCAAATCATTGTATTCTGTTTTTATTTATGTTTAACACAACGTCCCAACTTCATTGGAATTGGGGTTCTACAAACAAATGCAACTTGGACTGTTGTTGTTGTTTTAACAAATGATAGTGGTGTCACCACATTAAATAAGAGTAAGTAATTGTACGTTCAAGCGTTTTCAAACCAATGCTAGCTGTTTAATTACTTTTTTTTGATGCTGTGTGTGTCACAATTTTAAACAAACTCACTTCACCTTTTTTCCAGTTTCCTGTTGTTGTTGTTATTGTGTTATTAATTATCACACAAGCGTAGTACGGGTATCTCAGACAAGGAACCGTGTCTGGTTCCACAGCTAATTGCATCTTCGGGGAGCACTGTGGCCCCTCTGAAACCTTCTGGGCCGTCCCTGATGTGACGTCATTCATGTTGCAATATTTGCCCAGACTGTGTGTGTGTGTACTGTACTGTCCTAGCGGACTTGTGCCCTAGCATTGGTGTGGCCTAGTGGACTTATGTTCTAGTGTACTGCTGTCCTTGGATTCTTGTGTCCTAGTGGATTTTTGTCCTTATCTACTTGTGTCCTAGTGGACTTCTATCAGAGCATTTTTGTCTTCTAGTGGACTTGTGTCATTGTCAACTTGTTTCCTCGTGGACTTGAGTCCATGTGTACTTGTCTATGTCTACTAGCATTTTTGTGTCCCAGTGGACTTCTGTACTTGTGTCCCAGCATCCTTGTTTACTTGTTTCCTACTGCACTTGTGTCCTCGCATCCTTGTGTCCTTCTTTACCCATCTATTTGTGGACTTGTGTACTAGCATTTTTGTGTCGAGTGGACTTGTCCTTGTGCGAGAATACTCATGTCCTAGCTAGTGTACGTGTCAATTTGTGTGGCAGTTGTTTTCTTAGCATCCTCGTGGGCTTGTGTCCTTGTCTACTTGTGTCCTAGTTGATTGTAAGTGTACTGTGTGTGTGTGTGTGTGTGTGTGTGTGTGTGTGTGTGTGTGTGTGAGAGAGACAGAGAGAGAGAGACAGAGTGACTGTATGAGTGTGAGATCATTTGTGCGTGTTATGAGTTGAGCCTTGGGCTATTGTTCACCCAGCACAGACGGAATTGGGCGGGAAATCGACCTGGCAATTTTCCACCATCAGACTCAGTATCAGTAAAAAAAAAATCGAACACATTTTTGCACCTCTTCTCCATCTGTAACAACACAGAGCGTGAACCCAACAATTTTGCGGAGACACTCTCACATTCTCTCGCTTCATCTTTTTTGCCCCCGCCAAAAAATTTTTTTCCTCACTCGGCGGGGAGTCCTCGAAAGCACTGCAGCACCCCCCCCCCCCCCCCCAACCCCACCCTGACAGTCACACCCCCACTTTAGCAAAACACCGTTTCCCCCCCCCTCATCCTCCTCCTCCTTGTGTTCTGGAGCGTGTTAAGATCTGGGTCAACCGTATCAAAAGCCAAACAACGGCAATTCTTACTGTCGCTTTCATCCTACACACACACACACACACACACAGAGCAGTTTGGTGTAGTTGTTGTAGTCGTAGTCATCGTAGTAGTAGTGTCTGTCATAAAATTGCTCATAATGTCACAAGGACAGTCATCTGGAACAAAAAGGTAGTAGTTTCTACCTTGAGCTAGCGCTCTGGAAATGATTGTTGAAATTGATAAAGCATCTTTTGCTAACAATACTAATAGTTACTGACCACATGCAAAAAAAAAAAAAAAAAAAAAAAAAAAACATAGATTTCTCCATGCAGCATTTACAATTTAATGGTACAGTGAACCCTCAGTTGGGGGCCAAGCCCTGAATACTGTATCTGACGCCACCTCTTAAAGACCCTCAGTTCAGTACATTATAGATATTTGAAGACGCAACTGCAACATGCAGATAGCTAGCTAGCGATGCCAACGCTCCAAAAATACATCTTCCCATGCATGGATACTCTGCTGGTGTAGTCACTTAAGAGCGTCTCGTTGTCGACCGAGAGAAGGGCGGAAGAGTGACGAACGTGGTATTTATTGTTTGTAAAAGGCCAAGTTGACAGCCAGCGTGTCGACAGGGGCTTCACGCTGGCATGGCACCTTTGGAGTGCCTCCGCGCCCCCATGACAACCCAGTGGGATATATTCCAGCAACCGGAGGCTTTAAGCAGATACAGTATTTTCGTAGCTCAAACGTAAAGGCATAAGAAAGATTCTAGACAAAGTAGCATCCATTTTTTCAGGTTGTCAAAGTAGGCATTTGATTTACATTTGACATCTGAATGGTTTCAGCACATTCAGGAGACATGGCCAAAGCATCCGAGAGCGAAGAGAACAACCTGATTTGTCACCATTTTGAAGCCGAAAAAAATTGCCCAGTATACAACTATATATATTTTTTAATCATTAAAATTTGGCAGTTTTGTAACAACACTCTTCTCTGTGGTGTCATTGTCGTCTGTTCCGCATTTTCAATGTCCATGTGAAAAAATTTGAAAACTTTGTTAATTTTGGTAAAAGCAGTTTGTTTTCCTCTCTTCTTCTCCTCTTCTCCAATCAAGTGTGCTAACTCTGCTTAATTTTCTTCTCAACTAACCAACAAGTTTGATTGATTTGATCATTGCAAGTGTCATCTTTGCCGTCGCCCTTGCTCATGCTTATTGACTGAAGTGTAAAATTAACTCACAATTTTTTACGTTTACGTGTTCTCGCAGTGTTTACCAGGGACCTTAAATATAATTTTAGGGCGATTTATGGACTCCCTTTTCGGGAAGTCAACAGTTCCAGTGGGATAGACAGCATTGATTCAGTTGTCGCGTACTGGCTTGCGTTTGGGGGGTTTCTGGAAGCATGGCCAGCTGACAGATGGAAGGAAGGGGGAGGTTGGAGAGGAGTGGGGCTGTTGTGTCTGGTCAATATCATCATGGACCAGCGAGCTCAATGTTGTCACGGTCAGGGCTGGATGTTTTTATGGGTTAAATACTGCACATGTGAAGGGGGAAATGTGATTGGACTGCTAAGGATGACTGCCTTCATCCTCAGGTGTGTTTTGGACTCAAGCTGTTCAACTTTCCATGGAAACCAGTTCACAAGTCCCTCACCTGGGCACCACACCCCAGGGAGGAAGCTTGGGAAGGCGAAATAAATACAAACACAAAGAGGAAGCCCGGCTTGAATTTCATGTGGTTGGTTTGGTAGTTAGCAGGGTTATGCAAACAATATATATTATATACAGAACTGATTAGAATTTGACATTTTGTTTTTGACTTATTAAAGAATTGAGGGAAAAGGTCTTAATTTTTACTAAGTCATAATTTTTACTGCAACAGTCTGAGCAGAAAGTCATAAATATTGTGACTTTTTTTCTCTAAAAAGTACAACTTAATTATTATTATTTTTTAAACAAATTTATTGAATCAATGTTAATTTCAGTTTACATTTTCCAGAACATGTAAGAGAATTACAAAAATAAATAAAAAAGTGGCACCTCGGCAGTACTCACAAATACCGTATAAATTATACATATAGATACTTTACATAACTTTTTCCATCCATCCATCCATCCATTTTCTGAGCCGCTTGTCCTCACGAGGGTCGCGGGCGTGCTGGAGCCTATCCCAGCTATCATCGGGCAGGAGGCGGGGTACACCCTGAACTGGTTGCCAGACAATCGGAGTAATCGCGCCAATATCGGGGCTAAAATCCGGTAGTCTGATTTTAAACCACTTATCCTCACTGGGGTCGTGACCTATCCCCGCTGACTTTGGGCAGAGGCGAAGTACACCCTGAACTGGTCGCCAGTCTGGTACAATTTTTCTTTTTTTTCCTCCTAAAAAGCATAGGTTCTCGTAAGCATATGACTTTATTCTCCAGAAAAATACGACTTTATTCTGCTAAAAGAAAAATTGTATTTTTGAAAAATTAATCCCATTATACTTGAGCTTTAAATGTTTTTCTAATAAAGTACACATTTTCATGACTTAAAAAAACTTACCTTTTGAAAAAAGAGCTTTAATGGTCATAAGGTTACGACTTCGTTCTAAAAAATATTTTGGAACTTACTCATTTTCTCATAAGATTTAGACCTCATTGTAAGAGTACAGTAAAAAAAAAAGACCATTGTCATGAAATCTGACCTTTTTTTGACCTTAGAAAAGATTAGATAAGATTCAGACTGTTTTTCTTTAGAAAAATAAGCATTAATGGTCATAAGGCTGTGACTTAAAGTATATTTTTCCTACTACTTTTTTATCCCCAAAAACGTTTTTCTGAAAATGTGACTTTTCTTGTAAAATTACTGTACGGCTTTTCTCTTTTAAAAAAAATTCAACTTTTTGAAGTTTTTCTTTTTAAAAAAAAAAAAACATTATTGTCGTAAGATTCTGACGTTTTTCTAAGTAAAATTGTGACTTTTTTTCTCATAAGAGTACGATTTTGTCATCATATCTTTTGTCCATGCGCAAGAGGTGTGAATATGAACGTGTGAAATGACTGTCATGCCTTGGCGGAGGTCTGCTCGCTACACTCCACTTCTGTGTTATCAGTAAAATTAACCTTGAATGAACCTTGAACTGTGGCCAGATGCTGACAGAAATACTATTCTGCTCTTGTGCCCTTGAACTCAACACCATAATCCTGAGAGCTCTCGGTGTGTGTTTGTGTGTGTCTGTGTGTATGAGTGCATATGTGCTCCACTGCACTCCACAGGATTTGACACGTATGCACTCTCATAAATAAAGAGCATTTATTATTCAGGCCTGCTCCTTCAACTAATGTGCCTTAATGTGCCCCCAAACAGACATAATGTACTTTAGTTAGTAAGGTGGTGGACACACACACACACACACGCGATAAAATTGCCTCCTATTAAACTATTAAATACAGCATCCAGATATGTTTGTTGTGGTTCGCTTACATGCTCTAAATCCGGGGTTCTCCAACTTTTTGGGTCCAGGGGAGACATTTTTTCCGAGGTCTCCCTTATAATCGTAATGCAAATTAAACATAACAATATGAATCCCTAAGTGCCATAGGAGTTGAAAAAAGTTCGTATTTTCGAGGGAAAAGTTGTAAGGTTTGGAGAATGAAGTCATATTTTATCAAGAAAAAAGATGTAATATTTACAACAACTCAATTTTGTTTATAGAGATATTTTGTCGGGGTTAAAATTACTCAAATCAGAGTTAATGAGGGAAGAAAGTCATATTTTAGAGGGGAAGTTTGCCATTTTCTTATATTTATTAAAACTGTCACTATGACCTGACAGTAGTATGTTAATAGATAAAATACCTCGTTGGCGCCATCTTGTACCTTTAATTAGATTTTTAAGAAACCACCCTATACGAGGAAAAACAATCAGAAACAAAAGGCATGACTGACGAGGTGTCAATCATTTGCCACTTGCGGGCACACATAATGGGCACATTACCCCGTGGCCTCATACTGACCTATTAGCTAGAGCTTCGGGAGCTTTGCTGAAATTAGGGCGGAATATCCACCACCAGAAAAAAAAAACCATCCCTTGTTTGCCAGCATCTGGGCATAAGACCAATGATACATTCCAATTATATCAGAGCTTTCAATTGGCTCAAAGCTAACGTAGGGAGGAGTAATTGCTTTATTATATTTCCAAATAGTGAATGGATGCACTTTTTAAAATAGTACAACATAATAATTTATATTGCAATGTTTTTTTTGTTTAAAGCTAAAATGGTTTTAAAGAAAGAAAGTGAGGTGGAAACAAATAACCAGCATGAAACTTGGACGTTATGGCAACCAAAATGTGAGGAACAGCTCCCAGAAGACACACAATACTAAACATTCTATGCTTTTTATGCTGAAAAGTGAGCTTGAAGGACTTACCTGACGACTCTTGGATGTGCTCCTGTGCTCGGCGCTTGTTTGCTTTTGCTTCGCCCCTCGCCTCTCCTCACTGGAGCAAGTGTGTGTGCGTGCGTGCGTGCGCGCGAGCAGCAAATGTAGCGACTTTGCTTTGTGCTGCTGCCGCCAACACCGACTTGCTGAGCGTGCAATGCTGCCACTGACTGGGAGGCAGGGAATGTGTGTGTGTGTGTGTGTGCACGCCTCAGGGAAAGACCCCCCACATCTCTCTCCTCTGTTTTACCTTGTCTTTCATTTCTGTCACATCAGCTGTTTTTTTTGTCCCCCTTCACCGCAGTTGATACCCAGTTTTTAGCATTATTTATCCTCATACACTGACGCACACAAACACACACATTTGCACACACCCTCCTGTTCCTCCTCCAGTCTGCTGGGGCGAGTCCCTTCCATCATAAATAAGTTAGAGAGTGTCAGAACAAAACAACACAAAGACACAAAAAAATACTGGCTTCTGGACTGCCTGTCACTTCATCTTTTTTTTTTTTAAAATCAGCTTCATATCAAGAAAAACTTAATTTGATTATCACTCTTGTTCAGGGTTTCCCAGCCTTTATTGAGCCAAGAAATGTATTTTCCAATAGAACAAAATAAAATATAAATCTCAGAGAACACCACTAAACAACGTCACAAAAAGTGGATAGAGTGTGGTACTGTACGGTATACTGAAATAATGATGATCTCATCTCAATTTACTCACAAATTTGACTTAAAAATTGTTAGCAACAAAACTTTTATTCTGCTGTCGAGACCCATATATGCTGGCAACGTGCTGGTCATTTGGTGACTCTAAAAGCTAAAAAGAAGTCAGCAGCTTCTATAGCATTCGGGTTCCAGTGCTCTGGAATGCCCCTGACCCACAGAAATGACAGTGGCTCCCTCTGTGGAAATGCTTAAATCCCAATTTAAGACTTTTATTTACACTCTTGCATCTAGTTACACCATAACTTGCCCCTCCTCCATGTACGTAGTTCACCAAAGACTTACATTAGTCGACGGATATGGGGGGGGGTTGTAGCGTTTACATGTCCGTTTGGGTGTTTTCAATTGAGTTGTACAGGTTATAGTTCAGATTCATGTCGTAAAAAGTTTGGAAATTATTTATACCGGTCTCATTTTTTATACCACAGAAACCTGGCTTTTGAACAGGGGTGTGTAGACTTTTTATATCCACTGTAATAATATGAATGTGAATAAGTGGCACTTCATGGGTTCCTCATTGTGCTGGAAGTGATTGTACTAAATATCTACATTATGCAACCCCCCACCCCGCCCCACACAGCCTCCTCTCCCCTCCCATACATGAAACAAAAGCCCTTTTGCGACGTTTCTCTCCAGGCCGCTGGGATGCTTTTCTTTCCAAAATAAAAAAACGAATCCCCTGTCGAGCTTCTCCGGCTTCTCCGCAGGTGGTGGTGGGGGGTGACTCGCCCTGGGACCCCTGGGAGATGTTCCAGCGTCCCCCTTTCTTCCCGTTTCCCTCCTGAGTTGAACAATTTCTTCTTCTGCTTCCTGCTTCTCTGCCTTTGACAACATGTTGGCACACCTCGTATGCTCCACAAAACAATTCGGTGCTGGCTCGGCCCCCTGCGGCGCGACGCAAGGGTGTCGTTGTTGCGGAATAAGAGTGGATAATTTGCTCCAATGCGGCAGCCCCTTTTACTTCTTCTTCTGCTTTTTAACCATGGGCAGCTGAGCGAGAGGAGATAAAGACACAATGAAATGGTGCGAGATGCTCACACAGGCTCATTATATGCTTGTCACGGGGGGTTTCTCGCAGCCTTTACTGACGCTCGCTTGGTTTGCTATCTGTTGATATTTGTGTTTCATGGCAACTTATTGATATATATTTCAGGCCCTCGTCAGGTCTGTTTCCTTTACCAACATGAATTTTGGTAGGTATGTTTATTATTAGTAGACCCACAAAAAGTCTTTAGAATCCATGCCCAAAAAGACATAGAAGGCTGCAATTTTGGTTTAAAGTGACCATTTTTGCTCAGTATGACGGCAATTTCTTTTAGGAACATGAAATGTGGAATAGGCATGTCTACCACAAGTAGAATCACAAAAAAGTCTCAAGAAGCCATGCTCAAAAAGACACAGAAAGGCTGCCATGTTGCTTTGAAGCAGCCATTTTCTCTCAATAGCACTCTCTGGAATAATACAGTACTGTATTTTAAAAAAATGAAATCAAAATCAGCCCCCAAAAAACAGTTCCCTTTAGCAGCATGAAATTTGGTAGGCATGTCTATCATGAATAAACCCACAAAAATGTCTCAAAAAGCCATGACTGAAAAGACAGAGGATGTCTGCCATCTTAGTTTTAAGCACCCATTTTTGCCAGAAATTTCCTTGGCAGCATCACCTGGATTATTTTTTCCCCCCACTCATTTCACTTAGCAAATTAACTTTGGTAGGTATGTCCATGTCCATCATGAGTATACCCACAAAAAAATGATCAAGAAGCCAATACCGAAAAAACACAGCAAGTCTGTCATTTTTTTGATGCAGGCATTTTAGCCCAAACTTGGCTTGTAAAGTTGCACCCTGTGGAATTTGCTTTAAAATTCAGCCCCTGAAACGTCTTTCATTTAGACACATGAAATTAATTTCATGTATATGTTGACCCATAAATAAGTCTCAAGAAGTCAGACCAACAAGACAAGTGTTCGTGTTCTTCAAAAACCACTTGTCCTACCAGGGTATTTTCCAAATATATCCGCGTTTACACGTGTTTTTTAATGTGTGTGCATTTATCATGACTTACCATTTGTAAATGTTAAATTTTGCTTGTGAATTGTTGGAGGTGCGTTTGTCGATAAGCGGGCACGGGCATTTATTTTTTAGACCAACGTAACGGTGTTTCAAGTAAAAAAAATAAATAAATGTGTGGGACCACCATGAAATTGAATATCCGCTGGGCGATAGTGTTGCTGTCTCCTTATATATATATATATTTATATATATATATATATATATATATATATATATATAGCTGGATTCCTAAAAAAAGGGGTCATCAAGTCATAAACGGAGAAAACAACACTGCCGCCTAGCGGATGGAGGGAGGGCCTTCCTCTTCCTACACGTGTGAATCTTAAAACTGCGTTGTCGAAAAAAATAAATGCACGAGCCCGCTGATCCACAAACGCACCTCCAACAATTCACAAGCAAAATTGAATATTTACAAATGATAAGTCATGATAAATGTACACACATCACTAAAACAACATGTAAATCGCAGATATATTTGTGAATTAGAAAAACACGTGCAAATAATTTGTGGATTTGAAAAAGAAGTGCAAATAATTTTGAGACATATCTCTCCCCATAAACCAGCCACTGAAGCCAATTTTACATAGCAACGTGAAATTTGGCAGCCATGTCTATCATGAGTAGACCCACAAAAAAGTATCAAAAAGCAGTGTCTGAAAACCCACAGACTCTCACTGGCTATCACTTTTTAAGGTGCATACTAGAAGTAGGTCCCCCTTTTGCTTTGTTACAAAAACGTTTCACATGCACACAGAGATTCATACTGGTTGGACATTTTTACAAATGTAAACAACAAATCCAGTAGGGTTAACATAGCATCGCCTATAGCCTTCAAGACGTGCTGTTTGTAGGTGACGTCTGCACTGGAGTTTTCATTTATGTGGTTCCACGAGGCCAGAGTTTGAGCAGCAGGTCAAGTGTGAACATCGGATTCATAATTTAGTGTATGATGGACAAGAACTCTGCAGTAGAAGAAGCCAGTGAAGAATGAATGGATGGCCTCACCAATAGAGTTTTTTTTTTTTGGTATAATCTTCTGCCACTTTCACACAGACATTTATCCGCCTTTGCCTTTCACACACAACCTAAAGAAAACATCCCACAAGAATTAGATGACGCCAACTCTGTCTTGAAATGGAAACCCTAACAACTCTTGTTTTTAACCTTAATCAAGGCTTGAAAACTAATTTGAAACCCTAACTTAAGAGCCTAAACATGACTTTAAAGCCTAATTTGAAACCCTAACACTTGTTTAAAACCCTAACTCTCCCTTGGAACTGTAATTTAAAAGACTGACCTTGGTATGAAACCCAATTTGGAGGCACTCTAACTCTGTCTTGAAACCGTAACCCTGACTTGACAACCCAATTTAAAGTCTAACATTAGCTTGAAAAACTAACCCAATTTGTAAACCATAATCCTTGTTTGAAACTCAAAATTGAAACCCTAATTTCAAAGCTTACCCCTCGCGAGAAACCCTACTTGCAAATCCTAACCCTTGTTTGAAACCCTACACAAGGTTTAAAACCCAACTTTAAAAGTTTAACTCTCGTTTAAAACCCAAACTCTGACTTTAAACCCTAATTTGAAATCTTAATATTGCCCTGAAAACACAACCACCTTGGTAACCAATCCTTGTTTGAAACCATGAACCAGGCCTGAAACCCTAATTTAAAGCCCTAACCCTGGTTTGAAACCTTAAATTGAAAATCTAAAACTTGTTTGAACCCCTAATTCTGTTGTAAAAGTCTACTATCAAGGTTTACCCCACGCTTGTAAACCTACTTGCAAACCCTAACCTTTGGTATGAATGTCTAACTCTGGCTTGAAGCTCTAATTGAGAGGTACAAGTAGTACGCCAAAATTAAAAATAATTAAAAGGAAAATATCCCACCCCTCAAAGCAACCCCGGAAACGATCACATTCGTTTCCGGGTTAATTAGCGAAACCGTAGGAGGCTGTAGGACCGCTTCTTCCGGTGCCTTTTACAGGTATTTTGCTTCTCTTACAAAATGTAGTCGTCATTAACTACAAATGTGTTAGTAAGTCTACCAATACGTTAATTAATTGTCAAGTTGTTAGGGAAGTGGACAGCGCCTGACCATGATAGCCCGACCGAGCTAACCATTACAAAGAAGCCAGACACTGCAACAGCATTTGCCCCCAATCCCAAATAAACTCGTGTTGGGTTTTGTTTGATTGCCATTTAATTAAACACGTTCGGCGGACTAAGGCTAGAGAAACGTGACCCGCCTCGAGCTGCGACTAAAGCAGCATGCGAAAGTGCTTACTTTATTTGAAATGCCACTTTATTGGTAACAATCACAAACGTAAATTAGAATCTAACTTGATTGAAATCAATCACAACACACAATAACTCACTTTTAAGCGGTAGACTACGGTTAAAGTTGTATTTTTATTTTTATTTTTTTGGGGTGGGGGTGTATTCTGGTGTCCGACGGGCAAATGTACTGAAAACGGCCATATGCTGCAAATGCAGGAATGAGACAAAAAAAAAACATAAAACGGCAAAAGTGCTGCAATCACAGAAAACAACTGCAAAGGAAAAATGCTGCAAGATAAAAATGCTGGAGTCACAGAAAACTGCAAAGGAAAAAATGCTGCAAACACAAAAGAACACACACAAATCCCCCAAAAACTGCATGAGAGAAATGCTGCACGTTCACGCTACATAACGGAGGTTTGCCAGGCTGCTGTGGGGGTGGGTGGGGCGACCTCTGGGTCAGACCAATCCTGTCAAGGGGGTTCCTTTCAAAGATACTAGCGAGCCAGTGCCCTTTAGCAGCGCGATTAACCTACGTGCCTACGTAGTAGCCATGTTGGGGAGGTCGTTATTCCTATAGAAGGCAATGCATGAACACTGAAATTAGTTGTAACTTGCTCATTTCTCAACCGATTTTCATGAGGGATATTGTTTTATCAATGCCAAAGCGTATGCTGTCAATAAGCAACATTTGATAAAAAACACCCCCCAAAAATTATATGTGAGACAGTCTCCCAGTTCCCTAGTCGTAATTGTACAGCGTCAACCGTATGCATCACAATGTGCCGGCATCCTTGGTCTTTTGGTTTTCTCCGCCTCCACGCATGTGTAATGCACTGATGACTTTGACCTCCCTAGTCTAGCATCACCGTCGATATGGAGCTAAAAAATGGGCGTGTCGTATTAACCTATTCATACCTGTGATGCCTCTGGTCTCACAGGACTGGTCAGTGGGCCTGGTGGACTAACGTTGTGCGGCATGATTTGCAGCATTTCTGTCTTGCAGTTGTTTTGGGATTTGTGTTTGTTTTGGTGCATTTGCAGCGTTTTTCTTTTGCAATTGTTTCTGTGATTGCAGCATTTTTAAATTGGTGAATTTTTCTTTTGCTGTTGTTTTATGTGCATGTTTGTTTTTTGTTTTGTGTCATTCCTGCATTTGGAGCATGGCCGTTTGCAACACATTTGCCCCTGTCTGCCACCGTATTCTAAAGATTAATTTGAATGTATTAATCTGGATGATTTTCTTGAATGGCTTCTGTAGTTTTTTTTAACAACTTCTGAATTCAGCAAAACATAACAAAGCACTTCCTTCCTGCTCCGGTAAATGGTGAATGAGACCAGGACAAAGCACCTTTACAAAGGACAAAGCAACTTAAACAGCTACAATGTCTTTTGTTTTACACTGAGTAGTTTATCGCTAATATCGCTACAAGAAAGAGGGCAGCAGAACAGTGGTGAGATGTGCTGTAGGTGTGAGAGACGAATTTAAGGTGGAGGTGGGACTGCATCAGGGATCAGCCCTGAGCCCCTTCCTGTTTGCAGTGGTGATGGATAGGCTGACAGATGAGGTTAGACTGGAATCCCTGTGGACCATGATGTTTGCAGATGCCATTGTGATCTGCAGTGAAAGCAGGGAGCAGGTGGAGGAACAGTTAGAAAGATGGAGGCATGCACTGTAAAGCAGAGGAATGAAGATTACTTGGGGTCAACCATCCAGAGCAATGGTGAGTGTGGTCAGGAAGTGAAGAAACGGATCCAAGCAGGTTGGAACGGGTGGAGGAAGGTCTCAGGTGTGTTATGTGACAGAAGAGTCTCTGCTAGGATGAAGGGCAAAGTTTATAAAACAGTGGTGAGGCCAGGCATGATGTACGGATTAGAGACGGTGGCACTGAAGAGACAACAGGAAGCAGAGTTGGAGGTGACGGAAATGAAGATGTTGAGGTTCGCTCTCGGAGTGACCAGGTTGGATAAAAGTAGAAATGAGCTCATCAGAGGGACAGCCAAGGTTTGATGTTTTGGAGACAAAGTTAGAGAGAGCAGACTTCGATGGTTTGGACACGTCCAGAGGAGAAATAGTGAGTATATTGGTAGAAGGATGATGAGGATGGGGCTGCCAGGCAAGAGAGCTAGAGGAAGACCAAATAGAAGGTTGATGGCTGTCGTGAGGGAAGACATGAGGGCAGTTGGTGTTCGAGAGGAAGATGCAGGAGATAGGCTTACATGGAAAAGGATGACGCGCTGTGGCGACCCCTAAAGGGACAAGCCCAAAGGAAAAAAAGAAGTTTATCCGTACTAACATGACAATATCCCATGTTTATGCATTGTTTGTTTTTACATATATCATATATTTGTATAAACGATACACATGTATTTAAATTTTGTTCAAAGACACCAGCCATAAAAAACTAAATTGGAGCAAGTTCAGCTTCTAACCATCATGTCATCAACCCATTGTTATGGTAGTTATCAGTTTTCGGGATTTAGTCACGTGATGCTTCGCATACAATGGGTTTTACCCGCATCAGCAGATGGGCACTGTTTTAATGAACATGGCAGCAAAGGATTAGGAGCGAGCGAGCGAGTCAGTGTTGCCAACTTAACCATTTGGTCGCGGTATTTAGTGACTTTAATTTCTGCTAAGAAACAAACAACATGAGCGGAATCAAAACTGATGTTATTGTGCATATGAAAACAAAAGAGACATGGTGCACATTTGTACATTGCAAAAGCAGTGATATATTATTGACATGTTGGAAAATTATGCGCTTTGAAGCTGCAAATATTTTGCAGAGGTATGCAACTTGTTTTGAATAATGTCTTTGTTTTCCAGAAGCAAAGGAGAATAACCAATTCCATGGGAAATCAATTTTCGTGAACCCAATCAAAGATATTTTATTTTTCCCTCAATCACATAAAAGTGCACCCTGGTGATTGGATGTTGTCATTTATGTATGGTCTCCTAGGGAGCAAGGAGCAAGTCGGGTATGGACCAACTGACAGTGAATAAGAGTCAGGGATGGGCAAGCCAGACGGGCTGGTCTGTGGCCTCTACGCAGGGCCCCCTCCTCAACTCGTTCTCCTGCCGGGACCCGTCGGCGCTATACGGCCACCAGCAGGCAGCGGGTGACAGTTTCCTGCGCACGCTGGCGTCCATGTCGCACATCCACAGTCACGTGTCGCCCGCCTCGCTCTTTGCCAGCGCCCCTTTTGACCCACTGCAGCCGGCAGACGCCCGAGGAAAGCTCGGACCGCTGCAGGCCGTCCATCAAGCCCAACTCACAACCCCTTGTGCGCCGCCCTCCTGTGCGCCGCTCTCCTGCGCTCCGGCCCCATGCTCCCCGCGGTCCCCCCACAGGCCCTCTTTTCAGTTGCCACCGTCCCCGTGTTCTTTTCAGAGTGTCTATGAAATGTCTGCCTCTCACAGCCAAACCTCATCGGCGCCCCCTGTGGTGGCTCAGTGGATTGACTCGTCGCACTCCAATGGTAATGTTTTTTTGTTTTTTTTGTATTTTCATTCCAACAGACATTGTTGTCACGAGCATTACTTATACAAGTCTCACAAAGGGTGAAATGTAGACATATAGAGAGACGGGGAGTGACAGAAAAGTTATTATTGATTGATCCATTCATGGACACTGTTGTTAATTTTGCTGTTCAGCTTCTGACAGAACAGCAAGTTGTGCAAAAAGTACTCAAACATTCAAAAGTTGTTGGATTTAAAGGTTTAGAAAAGGTCAAGAAAGATTTCCCAAAATTGACAGTCTTTCAAATTGAATGATAACTTCTGGAGAAATTGAGTTTTTGTGTTGGGAACAAAATTGCCCTTTTGGGGCAAGTTTTTGTGTGATATCACCTGGAGAAAATCTGGTCAAAAAATGCCTTCAAACAGGTTAACTTGATTATCCATCCATCCATCATACATGCAGATCAGTCGCCTTTCGGCGAAATTCGCCGTTTTGAACTCAAAATAGGTCATTTCCGTGAATCG
The DNA here is from genome assembly GCF_024500385.1 of Phyllopteryx taeniolatus. NCBI lineage: Eukaryota > Metazoa > Chordata > Actinopteri > Syngnathiformes > Syngnathidae > Phyllopteryx > Phyllopteryx taeniolatus. Next base: position 12,435,572 of record NC_084504.1, on the reverse strand, counting down.
TACAGATCCAATGAGTTTTTCTGAGGGGGGGGGGGGGGGGCGGGCTGTATCGTCATAGACTGTTTCGTACTCCTTCAGCGCTGGCAGCTAAATAAATTCCACACATCCACCATCCACACACAGATGTAATTGTGAATATTACTCTGCGGTGGACTAATATGTTGGCACATCGGCCTGAGGTTCCGCCTGTGCGCTAGCACACTAACACTGTCTGGGACCCGGAACACCTCACCAGGGAGACGTCCGGGAGGCATCCAAATCAGATGCCCCAGCCACCTCATCTGGCTCCTCTCAATGTGGAGGAGCAGCGGCTCTACTCTGAGCTCTTTCATATACAGTGGTACCTTGACATACAAGTGACTCGACTTACGAGTTTTTTGAGATACGAGCCGTCATTCGGCTGAATTTTTGCTTTGACTTGCGAGCGCAAACTTAACATACGAAAGCTTTATGGTGGCAGTAAACTCAATTCAGCTCACTTCACAATGAGCACCACTTTAACAAATGGTGAACATTTAGTCACAAAAGAGAGGTTTCAAGCGGTTTAATGCTACTTCTATTTGAAGTTCATGTTCAAACTAAGCATTAAAATAAAGAGAATTACAAGTTGTGTGTATTACAGATATACAGATATACAGTATACAGCTTTGCCCTAGAAAAGTCTGCTACCTTAATGCTAACAAACAATGACCAAATGGATGGAAAACACCATTGACATGCTAGCAGTTAGCATCCACAGTCACAGTTTTAGAACCCTTTAAGAAACGGATATTTGAACGCATATGGTGGAACAAGACATATAGAGAGATAATATAACGTTACTCACAGGTAAATATTCTTCATCCTTGACAAAACACAGAAAACCCATGCAGGCACGGGGAGAACCTGCAAACTCCATCCATCCATTTTCTTTACTGCTTATCCTCACTAGGGTCGCGGGCTGCTGGAGCCTATCCCAGCTATCTTCGGGCGGGAGGCGGGGTACACCCTGAACCGTTCGCCAGCGAATCGCAGGGCACCTACCACGCATCATTTTGGGATTTAAAATGGTATTACAGCTACTTTCTGTTAACCACATTTTATTTAGTAGCAAAAAGTCTAGATCATAGGTTGTAATGACATCATGAATCAACATTGATTTATTACCCAAGGACCTGATATTGAAAAGAGCTAGTCTTGCAGAGATAACTGGAGACTGGTTTGATTGATTCACATTTTATCGTCACAAAGTTTGTAGTCATACTTTTTTTGTGCCATATTTGTTTGACCGACTTTCTGTCCCTTGGAATTACAGGGATGAAAAATGCCTGATCTCCATAGAGGTCTGACTTATTCTGGAAAAGACCCCGCCGATATCAGTCAGATTTGCAGATAAGATTCTTCATGGGTGGAGGTGGGGCCCTTCGCATCTTAGTGGATGGTGGTTTCAGGCGAGGGTGGATAGGAGGAAGACATGACATAAAACGTTTTTCTTCGATTATAATGTTTTTATGATCGTTAGAAGCCAAAATTGAAATCATGATTACATTTTGATTAATCGCCCAGCCCTAAGAAGTAGTATTCTATTCTTCTTTGTTTGTCTGCATGACTGTACTATACAATAGTGCCTCCCGGTCGCCAAGGCGGGCACACCAAAAGGCCGAGCACATTGATGGATGAAACATTACATCGTGAGGCACAAACTGTTTACATTCTATTTAATTATTTTATCACCCTGTGTTTTTATGAACTACTGTATTGTAGAGTGCTATTATTCCTCATTAAAAATAGCTATGTTTTTCTAGGGCGAGACTGGAACAGATTAATGGCATTTCTATTCATTCAATAGGGAAAGATGATTTGAGAAGTGTGAGTTAAGAGCATGGACATGGAACGAGGTAAACTCATAACTCAAGGCACCACTGTATATCCGTATATCTGTAATATACTGCCCCCAGGTGACCAAGCCCACACACCAGAAGGAGCAGCACGATGTCCATTGAATTGAAGCAAAAACTGTGGAAAGAACTGCTTAATTCTTTAATTTTATTTGTCATTACTGTATGTTTTTTAAAAAGTACAGTATTCCGGAGTGTATTTTTCTAACACATTTCAGATATGACTTTTTTCAGTTAGAAGCGTAGTCACAGAATGAATGAAATTAGTTTTGCAAGATACCACTGTAAAATGCACCCAGGCGTTGCTCTGCAAACAGGTATCTTTAAAGGGCCAGTTGTTTTACTTCTAGTTTTATTATGCAGTAGTAGTAACTTCTATTTACACAGTTTGGAGTGTGAGTGTCTGTTAATGTTATTTAAAGCACGCAACAATTTGATGATGGTGACAGTTTGACTCCAGGGACAGATTGATGTACCTTTGCATAATTTCCTTCAGGAGATTGTAGTTTTTTGCAATGAGAAAAATTTGGAATTCAACCAACTTTATTCATGTTTTTCCTTGCAGCCTTAAATGACTCTTCTCATCCCAACACAGACGGCCTCATTCTGACACCGGTGAGGAGAATGGCAGCACTTTTACAACATAATACTATTATTGCTACAGCACTCGTATTGGAACTCATTTGGATTGCACAATGAATTCATAAAAATTGCTTCTCTCTTTTTAATTTTATTTTTTAATTTTTGTTTTTAAGGCTGTGACAAAACGTTCTATGGTTTTACACCAGCGTTCACTTTTACTCAAACAGCTGTCAGAGTTGGACAAACTGGTGAGTATTGTGTGTGTGTGTGTAAATAGTTGGTAATTAATTACATTTGTGGTGGGGGGGGGGAGCCCTGAAGTCAAGCAAAAGAACTAACAATTGTCATCATACGTTATGTCAGCAGTATTTTTCTGTTTGTGATGTCACGACAGAAGTGTTTGCCTATTATGCCAAATCAAAGTTAAGCAGGGCAGCAGTGTTGTTGGATGCAGAGATTAGCCTTAGCTTCTGAGAGGGACCACATACTCTAATGTGGTGAATTTGTCGACGTATGGGTGGGGTGTTAATGTGTTTTGCGACGTGTTTGCTTTTTCTGAAACGTGAAGAAAATGCATCATATGTTTCATTTAAAAGACTCTTAACTAGGGATGTACCAATCAAATTTTTTTGCATCCCAGTCTTTGTTTTTAAGTATCTACTGATATGGAGTTTCTCTCTCTCTCTCTCTCTGTCTCTCTCTCTCTCTCTCTCTCTCTCTCTCTCTCTCTCTCTCCGTCTCAGAGAACATAGTTATTGACATTTCCATATTATGATATGGCAGTAGTGTGATATATTTACATTTAGGTATTGCAGAATTTGTATTTGAAAAAATTATATGTATTTCAGAAATGTATTGAACATATGATCATAAATACTTATGAAATAGAAATAATATAACGTTAAGAACATAAACAACACATTTAAACACAATATCTACATTTTAACTGGAAACCTGGAAAAACTATATATATTTTGCTTCAGTTTCATGTTTTTGTTCATAATCCTCTAAAAGGAACTAAAGGATTGCATTTTGTGTCCGTTGTCGTTTTAGCACTGGGCTTGTCGTTCTGGAATGTTGGGTGCTGTTGTAGAAGACGATTGCCTTGTGGCATCCCTGTGGAGGAAAAGGCCTCTGGTTATTTATTACGTTGCCCTCGTGTGTTTGGTAAAGCCAATGTCAGGCAAGAATAATCACGGGGAATCACAGCTAACGGCAAATACTGCATTACATGAGTGATGAGGCAACAGCTAATCAATATGGAAAGTGAACGTAACGGTATACTTAGAAGCGACATTATTAGCGATGCTACATTACCTATGTAGCTTCTGAATGTGATTTAGGTGTCTAATAATTCCTTCTAATAATTCATAAATTGCACTACATTGTAGTGAAATGCGTTTGCTGTGAATTCGTCACCGTAGTCTAACGTTAGACTAGCGATACGTGAGATGGTCATAATAAGCCATTTAACCTACAATTCAAAACATGGGTTATACAGTCCCCTCCAAAACTATTGTAAGGGCAACGTCAATGCCTTTGTTTTTATTGTATACTGAAGACATTTGGGTTTCAGAACAAAAGATGAATATGAGACAAAAGTTCAGAATTCCAACTTTTATTTCATGGTATTTGCATCTGTGTTAAACAACTCAGGACAGCACCTTTTGTTTGAAGTCACTCACTTTTCAAGTGAGTAAAAGTATTGGAATAGACATTATTAAATTACGACCCACTGACTTTACCAGACTGTTGCATTCTTCGTTTGAAATGCTTTTCCAGGCCTTTACTGCAGCCTCTTTCAGTTCTTTATTGTTTCTGGGGGGTTCTCCCTTTAGTCTCCTCTTCAGGAGGTAAAATACATGCTCTATTGGGGTAAGATCTGGTGATTGATTTGGCCAGTCTAAGACCTTCCACTTTTCCCCCCTGAAGAAGTCCTTTGTTGTGTTGGCAGTGTGTTTTGGGTCAATGTCTTGTTGCATGATGAAGCTTTTCTCACGAGTTGATATAGACTGGACCCAAGAGCAGGCGGAGGCTGAGAGGTTGCGATGACAAGTTTATTGAAAAAGGGGAATGGAGATGGTCCTTGAGATGTGTTGGCAGTTGTTGAGGCAGAGGACGTGTGGCAGGCGGTGACGAGGACAGGCGGCTGACTTGGTGGCGTGGTAACAGGAATCCGCTTGACGAGGAACACGGAGGGAACACTGAAAACAAGGGAAACACGGAGGTCAGAGAGATGATGAGGAATTACGTAGCTTACTTGGTAACTGGGGAGCCGTAGTACCGCAGGAGAAACGCTAATATTCCAGCGAGGATTTCCGGGATCTGGCAGGCTCTTATACAGGGGATGATGAGGGCTGATTGATGACAGGTGCGCGCCCGAGGTGGAGCTGATTAGAGAGAGAGAGAGAGAGAGAGAGAGGTGGAGGGAGGGATTAGAGGTAGAGAGAGAGGGCGAGAGGAGCACAAAGCGCCACCCAAGCTCCAGCAAGACTGCAGGGCATACATAGCTCATGACAACTTCCCCCGACTAGTTTTGGATGCATTTTTCTGTAAATTGCCAGACAAAATGGTTTTGTAGATGTCAGAATTCATTCTGCTGCTACCATCACAAGTTACATAATCAATAAAGACGAGTGAGCCTGTTCTATAAGCAGCCATGCAAGCCCAAGCCATGACATTACCTCCACCATGCTTCACAGATGAGCTTGTGTGTTTTGGATCATAACCAGATCCTTTCTTTCTCCATACTTTGGCCTTTCCATCACTTTGGAATAGATTAATCTAGGTCACATTAGTCCAAAAAAACTTTGTTCCCAAACTTTTGTGTCTCATCGCTGTACATCTTTGCAAAATCCAATCTGACCTTCCAATTCTTTTTGCTGACGAGTGGTTTGCATCTTGTGGTATGGCCTGGATATTTCTTCTCTCAGTCTTCTTCGAACAGTGGATTGTGATACCTTTACCCTTGCCCTGTGGAGGTTGGCAGTGATGTTATTGACTGTTGTCTTTGGGTGTTTCTTCACAACTCTCACAATGTTTCTGTCATCAACTGCTGTTGATACCCTTGGCCGACCTGTTCGATGTCTGTTGCTCAGTACACCAGTAGTTTCTTTCTTTGTTGTATTGGCTATGCCCAATGTTTGTGCAATAGCTCTGATCGATTTTCCCCTCATCTCTCAGCTTCAAAATGGTTTGCTTTTCTCCCATAGACAGCTCTCTGGTCTTCATGTTTGCTTAATAGCAAATACAGCTTTCACAGGTGAAACCCAAATCCAAAAACAAGCACTATAAGCAATCATCCAAAAGGCAACACTTGAGCAAATAGAAACACCCATCAGTCACATGTTCCAATAGTTTTGCTCACTTGAAAAGTGAGTGTGTTCAAACAAAAGGTGCTCTGTCCTGAGTTGTTTAACGCATCTAGATGTAAATACCATGAAATAAAAGCTGAAATTCTGAACTTTTGTCTCATGTTCATCTTTTGATCTCTAACCCAAAAGTCGTCAATATACAACAAAAACAAAGGAATTGACCTTGATGTTCCAATACTTTTGCAGGGGACTGTATTTACGTTGATAAATACAAGTATCCTAGTATCAATATCAATAATTATGCTCACATTTAGTGGCACGGTGGCCGACTGGTTAGAGCGTCAGCCTCACAGTTCTGAGGACCCGGGTTCAATCCCCGGCCCCGCCTGTGTGGAGTTTGCATGTTCTCCCCGTGCCTGCGTGGGTTTTCTCCGGGCACTCCGGTTTCCTCCCACATCCCAAAAACATGCATGAATTGGAGACTCTAAATTGCCCGTAGGCATGACTGTGAGTGTGGATGGTTGTTTGTTCCTATGTGCCCTGCAATTGGCTGGCAACCAGTTCAGGGTGTACCCCGCCTCCTGCCCGATGACAGCTGGGATAGGCTCCAGCACGCCCGCGACCCTAGTGAGGAGAAGCGGCTCAGAAAATGGATGGATGGATGGATGCTCACATTTATGTACTTCCTTGTCTGCAAGCTCTTCGCCTGTCAGCAGGGGTGGAGTCCTATACCCCTCGCTTTCAAGTAAGCTCTTCAACTACGATTTCAAGGGCTATACGCCCTTTTGTCCTAGCTCTTCCTCTCGGAAATGGGATACCCCTTCGTTCTCGTGCATGCGCAATGCCAAGGGCCAAGACAAAGGGGTAGAATTGGGATTGGCCCTGCGTGTCTCTTTCAGTCAGTTATATTATACCGGTACTAAAAATACCCTGAAAAGTTGTTTTATATAAAACAAAGCTATTCCTGTTCCATTTGGGATGATCGTTGTACCGTTGGATTATTTTGTCACTTTGTGACATTTAAAATGTCAGAAAATGAATAAAACAGATCTTTTTCACCCGATCATGATCAGCTGAAAATCATGTGATCGACCCCAATTTTTCATCACGCGATCGGATCGGGACATCCCTACTCTTAACAAATTTGGCTTATTTTCCCGACTTCTGTACGTCACATCCAGCTGGAATCGCTGCCTCCAGAGGATGACGTTGGTGTGAAGTTACCCCACTCGGCCGCTCAGGCGAGTACTCAACAATGAATTTGTTGTCATGTGGATGGGGCGTATTTGTGTTTTGCGACGTGTCTGCTTTTTTGAAATGCAATTTGAATGATCATAAGTCTCATTTAAAAGACTCTTCGCTAATTTTCCCGAGTTCTCTCCCTTCCATCTAGTTGGAATCGCAGCCTCCAGAGGATGGCGTTGCCGTGAAGTCACCTCACTCGGCTGTTCAGGCAAGTAAACATGACTTTATTGTGTAATGCACACACACAGCATGTAGATTACAGGGGTCTCAAACTCAATTTATCCAGGGGCCACCGCAGATAGTCTGGGCCGCATCAAGTATTCCACAATCCAATCTTTTCAGTCTTTATTAATAACAGTTAGGAACATTAGTGGTTCTTCACAACATGAACAAGATTGGTGACCCGTTCCTCTCTCTCATCTTCCTGGTATTTTGCATACTCCTCAGCATGTGTAATTGACGTCTGATGTTGTTTTCTTGAGCACCACAACGTTCTCTGTGCATATGACACGTTGGGGTGGTCCTGTACTCTGTACTGTACTGTACTAAAAACATTCCATCTCCCAGTTTTTCAGAAATTGGCTGTGCTTGTCACCAACATTTCTCTTCACGCCAGATTTTGAGAAAGACATTACTTGAACTAGGTGTCAGGATATATTTTCCTTTCACTTGGTGTCACGTTTCAACCAAGTGACTAACGCTGCTAATTCACTTTGGCTAAATTGTTGACAAACACTGCCGAAAGTTGTCATCAGCCTGAGCTTTGGTAGACCATAATTGATTAAAAAACACTGCACTAACACTAAACTTCGAGTAGGGGGCCGCAAAATATTGTCCTGCGGGCCTTAATTGGCCCCCAGGCCATGCGTTTGAGAGCTCTGTTGTAAAATGATCTCAATCTTTTGCCTCTGCGTCTGTTCAGTCGCCTCTGTCCATGGAAGAGTCGGCGCCATGTCAAAGTGTGACGCCACACAAAGTCGAGGTAGGTCGTCCATGTGCACTTTCTGATTTCACGGCAACATTCAAAGCTACGCTTTCTCTTTTTGTAGCCGCAGTGGTACGCGTCGTCCGACGGCCCTTCACTGCCGCCACAACTGTCACCGCCTCCACAGCTGTCACGGCCGCCACAGCTGTCACCGCTGCCAGAGCCATCACCGCCGCCACAGCTGTCACAGCCGCCACAGCCGTCCCATGACGAGCATCATGAAGACGACGACGATGATAACTTGACGGACGACTCGGTGGGTGCAGAGGATGCAGCAGAACCTGAACCTGTAAGATGACATGTAGGGAGTTTGTTATTATTGTACAACTGCATCAAACTGAAACCCGTTTCTAATATTTTGGTTGCCTCATTAAGCTACACTGGGAAAGTCAGAGCAAGCATTTTACGATGGTGCCATAGTTAAGATGATGCTTTATTCATTTTACAGTAACAACGAGCAGCATAAATCTCGCCATTTAGTCTCAAAGGGGGCATATTATGTAAAAGTGACTTTAATTGCATGTGTACAGAGATGAAACGATATGAAAATGTCATACCAGTGATTATTGTGACCAAAATGATCACAATTATCAGTATTATCATATCACTAAAAGAAACAAAAAAATAGATACACCCGCTAAAAGACAAAAGTACAGTGATACCTCGACTTACGAGTGACTCACCCGACTTATCAGTTTTTTGAGATACAAGCATTAACTCCATCGAAATATTTTTGTTAAAGGCACGAGCTATGTTGTCAGCAAACTTCACAAGTAGCGGTTTGGCAGATACTGAACAATTCTTGCTTCAAGCTGTTTATTGCCACTCCCAGTTAACGTTTCCTGTAAAACAAAGTATAAAACAAAGAGTTGTGTATTTAATCAAACCACCTAACGTTGCCTTAAGTCCACTAACTTAATGCTAACACACAATGCAAAATGCCATAGATGGGATAATGAAACTAGCACCGATGTTGCGGTAGTCACAGCCCTTTAAGCAATGGATTATTTAAACACGTAAACAGACAATATAACTGTACAAGTATATATTCTTTATCCTCTGCAAAAAGACGACTAATATAACTGAAGCTATATTGCAACGGTTCTGTTTTTCATCATCAAATCTTTGTCGTATATATTGTACTGTCCCATTTTGGCTATGGTGCGCACACCAGGAGGAGCAACACAATGCCCATAGAATTATCTTAATGCACAAACTATTTAATTCTTTACATTCCTTTTAATTACAAGGTACAAGGTACTTTTATTGTCAATTCTACAATATGTGTAGCACATACAGAGGATTTAAATTATGGTACTCAAGGGCCCACGGTGCTACAAAAAAAAATATTTTAAAAAGTATCAATAATAAACATCAGTATGAAGAAGCTAAATAAAACTATGGTATATACAGTATAAAAATTATGAATTTAATGTGCAAATATCAAACATTAGGAGACATTTGCAACATAGTCAAATTCTGAGTACCAAGGCACATGAAGGCATTTACAAATTAGAAGGCAGTGTGGGGAGGTGTGCGTGGGGGTTCAGAGTTCAGGTGGGCAGACGACAAGAGAGGTAGAGGGGGTAGAGCCGGCAGGGACTTCAGCTTCCTGACAGCCTGATGAATAAAACTGTGTTTAAGGCGGCTGGTCCTGGCCCGCAGACTCTGCAGTCTCCTCCCTTTTGGCAGCAGACTGAATAGGCTGTGAGATGGATGGGTGACATCCTCCACTATTCGGAGGGATTTGAGGGTGAGGCGGGCGTTGTAAATGTCCTGCAGGGAGGGAAGAGAGGTTCCAATGATCTTCTCAGCTGCCCTCACTTTGCGATGGAGAGTTTTGTGGCAATATGTGGTGCAGGCTCCGTACCACACAGTGATGCAGCTGGTAAGGATGCTCTCTGTGGTCCCTCTGTAGAACGAGCACATGATGGGGGTCGGGGCTCTGGCTCTTGTCAGCTTGCGAAGGAAGTCGAGACGCTCGTTAGCTTTCTTGGCCAATGATGAGATGTTGCTGGTCCAGGAGAGGTCCTCAGTGACTTGTACGCCCAGGAAATTGGTGCTGCGCACCCTCTCCACCGCAGCACCGTTGATGTTCAGGGGAGCATGCTGGTAGTGCACTCTCCTGAAGTCCACAACAATCTCCTATGTTTTCGCCACGTTCAGGGAGATATTTTTGTCCGTGCACCACCCGGCCAGGGGGCTCACCTCACTCCTGTAGTCTGTCTCGTCCCTGATGCTGATGAGACCCACCACAGTTGTGTTGTCTGCAAACTTGATGAAGAGGTTGGAGCTGTGTATTGGTGTGCAGTTGTTGGTCAGCAGGGTGAAGAGGAGGGGGCTCAACACACATCCTTGAGGAGCCCCCATGTTCAGGGTGATGGTGCTAGATGTGTTGCTGCCGACCCGTACTGTCTGCGGTCTCACTATTAGAAAGTCCAACAACCAGTTGCACATCAAACTCTTGAGACCCAGCTGGTCCAGTTTATGAATCAGTTGTTGGGGGATGATAGAATTGAAAGTAGAGCTGAAGTCTATGAACGGCATTCTGACATATGAGTCCTTAGATTCCGGGTGTGTGAGGACAGAGTGGAGGGCGGTGGAGATGGCATATTATTATTGTATATTTGGATAAAGTACAACACTGTAGAGTGCTGGTTTTTTGTAGGTATTTTACGGGGCACTGAAACAAATTAATGACATTTCAATGGGGAAAGATGAATTAAGATACAGATCATTTAAGACACAGTGATAGGAAAACTTGTCATGTTGCTCCAGGAAAAACAATTTGTGGAGTCATCGGACGAAGGCGATCCTGCTTTCTCACCAAGCGATGACGGTGACATGTCTGATGCTCTGTCGGATTTTGGAGATGACGACATCCCCCCCTCGAGCGGATCCCCTCACAGCCCGGACCGCAGGATGTCCCTACGCAATAAAAAGCCATTCCTGGAGTCCCTTCGCACCGAGTCGCGAGAAGCCAAGACGGAATGGAGCCGGTTGAAGAACGTGAAGGTGTGTTAAAGTTACAATGACTTAAATAATATGTAAAAGACCTGAATAAGTGTAAAGATGATTAAGTATTGTTGCATGAAGAAACAACAACATACATCAAAAGCAGCGTACACAGTGGCTGTTCAAAGATTACTTCTTTTATCATCACTAAACATGCACGCTCAGTGTTTCCCAACCTTTTATTGAACCAAGGCACATATTTTACATTAGAAAAATCTCATGGCGTACCACTAAACAAATCTCATTTTACTCAGTATGAAATCTCGCCCTGTCTTCCTTTAAGGAGCGTGCCTGAGTGAGTGACATGAGGTTGGCCGGTAAACTCTTTGCGAGTGTTCTCTTTTTGCATTTGTGTGTTTGACTGTTGGTCCCGTTCAATGAACTGCTGAATGTCGGCGATTGTGGCTACCCTTGCCCACAAGCGGGGTATTACAGTACTTTTATTGCGCCATTTATGTTTCACTTCGCTTGACCGAGAGGCTAGCCAAAGCTTGCTCATAACTTGGAATGACTTCATAGTCAAAGCCCTGAGGCATTGCAAGGTAAAATAAATTGTTTTAGTAGAACTTTATGTTTTGACTACAAAACATAAAATTATGAATTGGTCATTTCATTAATTATTTCTGTTGGCATGTGACCATGGTATAAGCGGGTTAATGCCCTTCAAGATGTACAATTATCAGGCATTAATGTCACAAATTAATTACATTTTTTGGAAATCTCACATGTCTAGGAACCCTTATTATCCCCAAAATTAAATACTACATAGTTCTTAGTCTTTGCACGTTTTCAGCAATTATCTTAAAATGTGTATAACGTATTTAGAAACAAATCTCTGAGTTCCCATTTCAGGGAATTAAAAAAATTAATGAAAAAAGTTACATACAGTGCTGTGAAAACTATTGGCCCCCTTCTAAAATTCCTATATTTTTGCATAGTTTCCCAGTTTTACTTTTATTTTCCCAGTTTTCACTTTAATGTTTAAGATAATCAAAAAATTAAATATCAGAAAAATAAAACCCAAGTGAACTTAAAATGCTGGTTTTAAATGGTGATTTCGTTTATTAAGGGGAAAAAAACTATTCAAAATGACCTGGCCTTGTGTGAAAAAGTAATGGCCCCCTAAACCTAATAACTTCTTGGGCCATCCTTAGCAGCAACAACTGAAATCAAGCGTTTTCTATTACTGGCAATCAGTCTTTCACATCTCTGTGGAGATATTTTGGCTCATCAAGCTGATGAGTGAATGTTCTCCTTCAGGATTTTCTGTTAAAGAGCAGAATTCATGGTTCTAACAATCACAGCAAGTTGTCCAGGCAGGCCTGCAGTTCTTTAGAAGTTGTCCTGAGTTCCTTTGTGGCCTCCTGGATGAGTCATTGCTGTTCTCTTGGGGTAATCTTTGTAGGCTGGCCACTCCTGAGAAGGTTCACCACTGTTCTGTGTTTTCTCCATGTGAGGATAATGGCTCTCCCTATGGTTCGGTGGAATCCTAAAGGTTTAAAAATGGCTTTTCTAACCCTTTCCAGACTGATAGGTGTCAATTACTTTATTTCTCGATTATTCTGGAATTTCTTTGGATCGTGTCATTGTTGCAGGTTTTGTAGATCTTTTGTCCGACTTGATTGTGTAGGGACAGATTATGTTCAAGTGATTTCTTGATTGAACAGTCTGGACATAATCAGGCTTGGGTGTGATCAGTGAAAAGTAACCAAAAATTGTGATTAGCCACAATTAATTCATGATTTAACAAAGGGGTAATTACTTTTTCACACAGGGCCAGCTAACTTTGAATAGTATTTTTCCTTAATAAATGAAATCCCCATTTAAAAACACATTTTTAAGTTCACTTGGGTTATATTTGTCTGATATTTACATTTGTTTAATGATCTTCAACAAAGTGGGGAAACTATGCAAAAATCTAAGACTTTGAGTTGGGGGGGGCAATACCTTTTCACAGCACTGTATATGAGACTTACTTATGATTGTTAATTTGTAAATTTTCCATCAAGGTCAGCGCCATGAAACAAGGCCGGAAGAGCTGCAAGCGCGTTTATCGCCGGAACTACTGCTTGTTTTGCTCCAAGCCCCTCGTCAAGATGTCTAAGCACCTGCAGCGCCAACACAGCCACAAGGATGAAGTGGCCGCCGCCCTCCGCTTCCCCAAAGGCTCCCGAGAGAGATATAAGGTATGGAACCGGCTCATCAACGAGGGTAACTTTGAACACAACAAGCAAGTGCTGAGGACCGGCGAGGGGCAGCTGGCGGCGCGGAAAAGACCCCTGACGACAGGCCAGGCACAAGACTTCCTGCACTGTCTGTACTGCCGAGGCCTGTACATGAAGAAGAACCTGGCAGGCCACATGAAACGCTGCCCGGAACGGAAGAAGAAGGACGACAAGCCGCGGGTAGGACAGGAACGTGTGGAGACTCGCTGTGCCCTAGAGGTCATGGGCAACCTGGGCATAAGCACCGACTTCCATGCCATTCTGTCACAGATGATCTACGACGATGTGACACGCCTCATCATCAGCGAGCCCGTCCTGCTGAGTTATGGTGAGGATATGTTGGCGCAGCATGGCACCGACGGCAAGCGGCAGGAGTACATGCGGCAGAACCTGCGCCTGATGGCCCGGTTGGTCTTGGAGGCCTGGAAGAGGACGCCGCTGAAGAGGCTGGAGGATTTCTTCCTCCCTGACAACTTCCCGCACGTGGTGGCCGCTGTCAATGTCCTGGCCGGCTATGACTCCACCGGATGCACATACAGCACACCCTCGCTAGCCATCAAGCTGGGCTACTCCCTCCAGAAGGTGTGTCACATCGTCCAGGAGAGGGCAATAGAGCGCGGAGACACCAATCTAGCGGAGTCAGCTAAGACTTTCATGGTTGTCTACAGGAAGCAGTGGAACAAGATGATCTCCTCGAACGCCTTGTCGGCTCTGCGAAAAACCAAAAGGAACTCCAGGGAGAAGGTGCCTGACGTTCAGGATGTGAAGAAACTGAGCTTCCACGTCGAGAAAGTCCACCTCCTCGCCGAGGGGAAACTGCGAGCGGCGCCATCGGCAGAAACATACGGTGCTCTGGCAAGGGCGATTCTGGCTCGTATAGTTCTGTTTAACAGGAGACAAAGTAGCGAGTTGTCCACCATACCGCTCACCGCATTGAAGTCTGTCAAGAAACCCAACCCGCAGGAGAACCTGGACATATTTGTTTGTGAGTTGGAGAGGAGCATGTGTAGGGTCCTCAACAGGATGGAGATCCGTGCCACCTGCGGCCGCATGGTCCCGGTACTGCTCAAACCGGCCTTCCTGTCCACGCTGGAGCTCCTGGTCGGCGTCCGTGAGGCTTGCGGTGTCCCCGCCAATAACCCCTTTCTGTTCGGGCGCCCGCACACGCTCTCAGCCTACCGTGGCTCCAAGTGTGTGCAGATGTTCGTCAAAGACAGCGTCCCCGGGGAGCCAGACGTGTTGACGTCTGTTAGCATCCGCAGGCACTACGCGACCATGCTGCAGCTCATCAACTTAAACCCCATGGAGGCGGAGCTCATCCTGGGACCCAACAACCAAGTGCAGAGCCTACGGGAGAATATCGGTGTGGAACTTAAAGACATTGGCATGGACCCTGAAGGTGAGGACCAATCTGACTGTATGAATGTCTGTCTGATGCCGAACTACTTGCAGATTTATTAGGACTGTACGATACACCAAGGTCCTGATTTGGTAAACGTAACGATTTCTGACCCACGGTTTGCTACACGATGTGATTTTTGGGTGGGGGAGGGGGGAGAAGAGTTTATGATAGCAAAAACTGGACTGTTTATTTGGAACAACTAATTATATATATGAATGTGAAAACATTTTTTTGGAACAGATCCTTCCCATTAGCTGTTTGCTCAATAAAAGTATTGCTTTGGCACCAAATTATCTTGTCAATTATCATGCCAAATTGCTATGAAAAATAGGAATTTTGCTAACTTTCAAGATACCCACTGTAAGAGGATAATTTTAATGTTTTTGAACAAACTTCCCAATGATAAGAGTATTTATTTTTTTTAAATAAAAAACTTAAAATGCACTGTTGTAAATGATTATGCTTTGCAGACTTGAAAGACATATTATTGGGTTTGAAGAACTGAAAATAGTCAAAGTTGAATTTGCAGCATTAGGAGGTAATTTACTGAAATTGAAAGCTATTTAAATGAAAAACATCTTAACCGGTCAAGTTACATTTTAACATAGGTTATTTGATAGCAGTGTCACAATTCTTACATCCATTGAACTCTTTTTGGTTTTGTTTCCATTTTA
This sequence comes from Phyllopteryx taeniolatus, assembly GCF_024500385.1. Taxonomy (NCBI): domain Eukaryota; kingdom Metazoa; phylum Chordata; class Actinopteri; order Syngnathiformes; family Syngnathidae; genus Phyllopteryx; species Phyllopteryx taeniolatus. The sequence goes on along the minus strand of NC_084504.1, from coordinate 12,420,253 downwards.
AGAGTTTATGCAAGCATCAATTTCTTTCCAGGATGGCGGAATAGTCTCCTAAAGCTGCTGTTTGGATGTGAACTTCCTCCCACCCTCATAGATCTTTTGCTGTTCTCAACAGGGTTAAGGTCAGGGACCCTAGGGGCCACACCATGAATTTATCTCCCTTTATGCACATTGCAGCCAATGACGCAGAGGTAACAGATGCAACATAAGATGATGCATTGTCATGCATAAAGATGATTTTGTTACAGACAGCATGTTTTTTCTTTTTTTTTTTTTTTACGATGGAAGAAAGTAGTCGTTCAGAAACTGCATATTTTTCAGTGGTCATTTTCACACCTTGAGCGACCCAAAGGGGTCTCTCTTCATGAATCTGGCCCAAACCACCTCGTTGCTGAAATCTCAGCCTTGTTGGGACGTAGTGGCCATCCACTAACTAGCCACTGCTCCAACACTCTGGACCATCCAGGCTTACATGGCACTAATTAGTGAACAATCTCATGCTGCAAGACATCACTCTGCTTTATTGGCTGCTATGGAAATAAAAGGAGAGAAACTCATGCACAGTGTAGCCCCAATCCTCCCCTGACCTCAACCCTGTTGAAAACCTTTGGCGCATCCTCAAGCAAAAGATCGAGGGTGGCCGGCAGTTCAAATCCAAACAGCAGCTTTAGGAGGCTATTCTGACATCCTACAAAGAAATTCAAGCAGAGTTGATTAGCTTCTTTTATACAAAAGTAGAGTTTTGTCATGATCTTATGCCACCTTTGTGTCTTGGAAATAAGTCGAAGTAAGTTGAGGAGCCTCACTTAGACCAAAGTAGTCTTTTGTCAACATCTTGGTGCCAAGGAACTATATCTTTTTTTATGTTGAATTGAAAAGCATCACTTTACACAAAATTAGTTTTGCTGCCATCTTGTGGCATCTTTGTGTCAAGGACTTATGTTGAAGTGAGTTGAAGAGCTTCATTTACATAAAGGTAGAGCTTTGCTGACATAGCATCATATAGCATTTTTATAATTGTAATAAACAAATATTTTATTAGTTCTATTTATTGTGGAGGCCTTAATGTATACAAATACATTTGAGTATTTTAATTTAAATCACAATAAAATTTAAATTGTTTTAATTGTTGTTTTGAGTTCATTATTTTTAATTTTTTTAATCATAGTTTAATAAAATAATTATGTATTAGTGAATTTATTGTGGAGGCATCTTTAAAAATCTTTTTAATTGTAATACATGTTGAATTAAATATTTATTTATTTATTGTGGTGTCCTAAATGCCCACAGATAGATTTTGTATTCATTTTCATTATTAAATTGTTACTTTTAAATGTTTGATTTTAAATTAATCTCTTTATTAAATTTATTGTGGTAGAGGCCTTTATGTTTAAAATGTTTTTTTCTAATTTTAATTTAATTATAATGTTTTTGTTTATTTAATTTATTATGGGGGAAGCCTTTACACGTAGAAATCCATTTTTAAAATGCATCGATGTTCTGTAGTTAAGCAGCTCATGCTCCAGAATGGAGTGGACAAGGAAATAGTGTTTAATACATAATTAACATCCATAATGATCTTTTAGGCCTAAACGCAGCACCATTACAGTGTGGAGGAGCACGGCCAGTTGCATCATGGGAGCACTGTGAGTCTGCGAGTGGATTGTCTGGCACACATGTGACTAATTCCACAGCGCCCCAGGAGGGGGCCAGCAAAGGTACAACTGTTGACACATAATCATTTTGTCTGGTCTTGATCAATGTTGTTATAGTTTGAGATTTTCTTACTAGTCTTAGTTTTTATTGCGTTTTGACTTTTTCAAATTCAGTTAATTCCACGATCAGCAAGCACAAATGGAGCGACTGTGAGGTTTCCGCCGTGGAGAGACACATGATGTCCTTCATCCGAGACCACAAGGTGCCGCAGAAGCTCGACTGTCTGCGCTGTCTTGACGCCGAGCCGCGAGCCCTGGGCACACGCTCCTGGAAGGGTGTCAAGGACTACGTGAGGAACAGGATCACTGCCCTAAAAAGACAATCTAAGCCCTCATAGCGCTGATGACCCTGCAACATATTCACACCCTTATCCTTTGTTTTTATCTGTAATTACTGTAATAATTCTTATAAATATTTCCAAGTGTTGATGATTGTTTCATGTTTTCATTTCTATGCTTACTGTCAGTAGTGCTAAAGAGATTAGGTACGAGAGCTGTCTCAAAAATGTGCACGGCCCCACTACAGCCCGGATTTTTTTGTGTAACCTATCTTGTCTGTCGTGGAAATCTTAGCGGTATTGCAGGAATCGTTTTACATGAACCTTTTTTTGTTTGTTTTTTTAACAGCTTTTTATGAAACTGTACTCTATTGAAATCATATATATTTATTAAAATGTAGTCAAAAGTCAATGTAAACTAATGACCATTTAAGAATTCTGTCAGGATTTTCATTCTCTTGGTCTCTGATTGGCCACTGGTAACATCACGCAATACTTTGGTTTTGTTTCGATGACCCCCCCAACAGTCATACATCTTTGAAGGCATCTGGTAGTGAGTCTCAGCACCAGAGTAAGGTCCTTATCGAAAGCCGTTTGAGCATTTATTCCATATCTTACATTGTTTATATATGATAGCCATCTTCAGATCTATCTACTAGTATGATTTTTGTCTTCTCTAGACAATTAGGCAATTCAGCACACTAGTAGAATAACTATGTCTTACTGGTAACGTTTTTTTCCCACTAATCGTGACACTTTTGGCCTACCAGTACGACTTTAAGCCCTTACGACTTTAAGGATAGAGTACTAAGAATATTGAAGAAACGCTCAAACTGCTTTCCATAGAATCCTGACCATTCGGAAGATTACTTCCATTAGGGCTATTCCTTACACACAGCATTAATCGGTATTCTATACATTTTATGCTTGCATTTCTGTTTTGTTGTTGTTCGCCTACATTTACAATGTGCTTAAAAGGTTTCTTAATAAGTTTAAATGTGTTTAAAGTGTGTGGGATTTAAAAATTTTTATATGGGCTGAACCCTCCCTCCCTCATCCATATTGGTGAATAGCGACATGCAAAAAAAGTAGACTCAATAAACCGTTTTGTAAACGAAACTAAAATCGTAAAATATTTTTACCGTTTTAATTTGTATTTCGTTTTACTGCGAAGGGAATCCCGGAAACGCTTCGCGTGCCGTTCGCTAACTTGGATGCTCTTTGACAGATGCTCGGCCCCGGCTGCTCCTCTTCTCGTAAGTAGCCGTCTGCAAGCAAAACGATTGGGTCACCTCGTCAACTTTTGTCCAATTCGAACGTGGAGTTTTGTCAGAGTTGACCGTTTGCTTCGTCGTTGGAGGCGAAAGGAATCCCCACACGTAACGGCTGCTACTTCCGCCCTTAGCAAAAGGAACGATATCTCTTAATATTAGCCTGTCAAATACCAACGTTCTGTCATTATTTTTTCTATTTCTAATTTATTTAATACAACCGCCTCCTCGTGTGCTGTTATCATAAAACAATAGTTTTACCCATAAATACCCAGGACTGTATTTTATTTGTCTGGGTCCCGCCTCTGATGAGCATTTGACAATTCACAGGCAGCTATGTTGAATGATGGACGGCCCCCCAGCCAATCAGAGCCCACTGTGGGCGGGCCAATGTAGGTCCGTCACGGCTTCCGAGCATGGACTTCTCCACGGTCCTCTCCCCGACTTACAGCGTCTCACTCTGGGCGCGCCTTCCGAGCAGACACTGCCGTGTTCTCCACCTGGACCAACGTCACTGTGGACCCCTCACGGCGATCATCCGCCAGGTTCTGGCCCAGTCATCACGCCCACCTACGCAGATGGAACCCAGCAGGTTGGCACACAAGTTATGTTTCGATTCGTCACCTTCCTTAATTGACGGCCAAATTGTTTTTTTGTTTTGTTTTGTTTTTTGACAAAATTGAAATCATCTACGCATGATACTGGTCACCTCTCCTAAACTCGCCTACATCCCCAGATGAACAGATTGTACAATTATATTCTTGAAAAAAAATCTACATTACAAAATTCCATCCATCCATCCATTTTCCATACTACGTATCCTCACTAGGCAGTTAGCCTATCCCAGCTAGCTGCGGGCAGGAGGCAGGGTACACCCTGAACTGGTCGCCAGCCAATCGCAGGGCACATTCAAACAAACAACCATTCGCACACACATTCACATTTACGGTAAATTTTGAGTTTCCAATTAATCTGATCACCTTTTTTGCCAGTGCATCGAAGTCTTTTGTTAGTTTTGTTGTGGCAATTCTCAGAATGCATCTGAGGTGTTCATCACTCAGCTGGGATCTGTAGGATGTTTTGTTGGTGTTCATCACACTTAAGGTCTGTTGACACACATGCAGAGCCAAACACCACCAGCATCCTCTGTGCCATTTTCTGGAAAAGTGTGAAAAGAATGTCAGATCAAGTGATAAGGCCGAAACTTGAAATTGAGGGTGTTATCTATTAGTGGCTATGCCCTTCAGATAGGATGTGACCTAGAGATAAAAGACAAATTGTGGAAGTAGCTAGACGAAGTAGTTCTGAGCATCCCAGACTGAGAGAGGCTTGTGATTGGTTCAGATTGTCATGAACATGTTGGTAAAGGAAACGGGGGTGATGAAGAAGTGATGAGTAAGTTTGGCATCCAGGAAAGGAACTTGGAGGGACAGATGGTGGTAGACTTTACCAAAAGGATGGAAATGGCTGAAACAAACACTTTTTTCCAGAAGAGGCAGGAACACCCGGTGACCTACAAAAGTGGAGGTAGAAGCATGCAGTTGGATTATGTCTTGTGCAGACAATGTAATCTAAAGGACGTTATTGACTGTAAGGTAGTGGTAGAGGAGAGTGTGGCTAGACAGCATAGGATGGTGGGGGGTAAGATGACGCTGGTGGTGAGGAGGAAGATTAAGAAGACAAAGACAGAGCAGAGAACCATGTGTTGGAAGCTGAGAAAGGAAGAGTGTTGTGCGACTTTTCAAGAAGAGGTGAGTCAGGCTCTTGTTGGGGAGGAGGAGCTTCCAGAAGACTGGACCACTACAGCCAAGGTGAACAGAGACAAAGGCAGGAGCATAGTTGTTGTATGTGGAAAATAGTTCCCTGAATATACAGAATTTTGGGAAGATATGGAAGTTTGAATGGTTCCAATCTGTTCAGAAATTTGGAAGGAGGAGGTAAATATGTAAAATGTCTGCATTAATTTGGGACTGCCATCCATCCATCCATCCATCCATCCATCCAACCAACAGCTTAAGCAGGGAAGCCCAGACTAGCTCCTTCTTTACCACGACAAACTGACATAATTTGGGACTGTTTTCATGTAAAATTTGCAATAATGAAATTTGTTTGTGTAGAATTGTGGGTAAACTGAGAGTTTGGGGACTATGGTATGGAAGTTTTTCTGAATTTTGCGAATATTTGGAAGTTCAAATGGTTTTAGTCAGTTGAGAAATGTGGAAGGAGTTGAATGTAAAAAAAAAAAAAAAAAGTGGGTACAAGAATAAAAAACAATTTTGGGTGCAGAATTACATATGAATCTTCAGCATTCACAAAAGATATATTTTTGAATAAAAGACACTGGATTTCAAAAAATTGCCTAGAAAGAATATTTCCTGTAAAATGTAATGCTAAAAGCAGCAACACAGCCAAAATGAATGCAAAAAAATAGATAAAAATGTACAAAAATGCCTGAGGGCGGGCATGAGGGTTAAAATTATTTTGGGGAAATATTTGAGCTTTACGCTTTGTCTTTCTCCTGTACAGATATCCTCATCCTCGGAGTCTCGTTACGGACTGGACCCAGCGCTGCTTCCCAGCGCCGTTAAGTATTTTTACTTGACTTTGTTTTTTTAATGATGATAACGTGCTAACTCATCTCTGACTTCGTTTAGGTTCAAGTGATGGCGGACGACAGGGCTGAGTGGGAAGGGAAGGTTTTTGTCTCTGAGCCTTTCGGTTCACCGCCTCCTTTGGCAACCACTTCCTGCATCATGGAGGACAGAGGTAACAACTTGGACTATGAAGCACCATTTCTATCCTCACTCTCAAAATTCTGCTTCTACAAAGGTCGAACGAACAGTGAACCCGTTTATTGCGAGAGATATGTTTCAGACTCAGTAGGGACAAATCTGCACTATAGAGACCATATAAAAAGCATTTGTTTAATAGTTGCATTTACACTTATTAAAAGACACTTTTTAAAGTATTCCTTAGCAGTGTTGCCACAGTTACCTGATTACTTCATCTTAAAAGTAACTTAGTTACTTTGCTGAATACTTGATTTCAAAAGTAATGTAAGTTAGAAAAAAGTAAGTTTTTAGTTACTTTCAGCAGCTGCCAAGTGGCAGGAATATCACTTATCCACAGTACAAAAAAAGCATTAGCTTGACCGTACCCATTACTTGGTAATGTACGCCATACAAGTTTGATGCGAAGAGCGAGAAAACTGAAATTGTGCATTTCTTTGAGGTTTACGGTAAAAGAGACAAATAAAACAAAAGAGAATTAAACATTGTTCATTTTAACACTGATAACCAATCATGTAATTTGGTCTAACGAAAGTCCGCTAGCCTCATGCTAATATACACTATATTGCACTATAAGTATTGGCTCACCTGCCTTGACTCAGATATGAATTTAAGTGATATACCATTCTTTAATCTATAGGGTTTAATATGACATCGGTCCACTCTTTGCAGCTATAACATCTTAAACTCTTGTTGGAAGGCTTTCAACAAGGGTTATGTGTGAGTTTATGGTAATTTGACCATTTTTCAGGGAGCATATTTGTGAGGTTACACACTGATGTTGGATGATAAGGTCTTGCTCTCATTCTCCACTTTAATTCATCCCAAAGTGTTCCATAGGGTTGAGGTCAGGATTGTGCAGGCCAGGCAAGTTCCTCCACATCAAACGGTCTCATCCATGTCTTTATGAACCTTGATTTGTGGACTGATGCACAGTCATGTGGGAACAGGAAGGGGGCATCTCCAAACTGTTCCCACAAAGTTGGGAAATATTAGGTCCAAATACTGTTTATAAGCCCCTGAGCTCCAGTGAAAGGAACTCTGAATGCTTCAACATACCAAGAGATTACACAATGCACAAAGCGAGGTCCATAAAGACATGCATGAGAGAGTTTGGTGTGGATGAACTTGACGAGCCTGCACAAAATCCTGACACAGACCTGGTAGAGCACTTTTGGAATGAATTCGAGTGCAGACTGAGAGCCAGGCCTTCTTGTACAACATCACTGTGTGACCTCACAAATGCGCTTCTGGAAGAAGGGTCAAAAATTCCCTACACACACTCCTGAACCTTGTGGAAAGCCTTTTCAGAAGAGTTAAAGCTGGTATAGCTGTAAAAGGTGGGCCGATGTCATATTAAACCCTATGGATTAAGACGGGAATGTCACTTCAGATCATCCGTGAGTCAAGGCTGGTGAGCAAATACTTCTGGCAATATAGTGTACAAAGAGAGCATACAACAAGACTCTCTCTGCTCTTTGGGAACAACGACTATTACTGGAGTTCAGTAGGAAACCGTCTCTGCCTCTTCTTTTGCTGTTAATTATACATAGCTGCAGTTCGCTGTCATGAAAAATAGTGAATCCAAGTGTGTAATGATGTCATGGTCCATTCAGGCAGTGCCAGCCCCCGTGCCATCCGTTGCACCACATACTGCTTCCCTCAGGACGGTCCCACCGCCCTACTGGTCCGCCTGCCCCTGGCCGCTCTTGTTACGCCTCTGGCCAGACCAGACCCACTGGAGGTGAGTTTTGAGTTGAAGAGTTCCAACGCAAAAGCAGACAGCAGGCATCTCAATTTTTTATTTATTTATTTTTTTTGGTGAATTTAGTAAATTAGTTTTTGTATTTCTGGTTTCCAGGTTAAAGTAGGGCTGCGCAATTATGACCAAAATGATGATCATTATTATTTTGATCAATATTGTAATCACGATTATTAATCACATTTATTCATCATGTTAGGGAAAACATCTGTATTTTTATTGCACTACTTTTAAACAAACAATATATAATTTTCAGTGCAAAATAAAACTTCAAAATCAATTGATTATCAAAATAATAGTAAAAAGTAATTATTACTTGAGTAGTTTTTTCACTGAGTATTTTCTTACTCTTACTCAAGTAATTATTTGGAGGACTACTTTTTACTTTTACTTGAGTCATATTATTCTAGAAGTCACTGAATGTGTAGTGGCCAAAATCGTGATCATGATTAAGATTCAATTAATTGTGCAGCACTACGTTAATGCTAATATATATTTTTAAAATGTAAGGTATTCTAAGTTAATATAAATTACGCAATTAAATTTGGAAAAAAAACCTCACTTTTATTGAAAAATACTTTTTAAAGAGTTCTTTAATGTCATTTCATTGTAAAACCAGACAATTAAAAGAAAACAATTTTCTTCTAAAATGGACAAGTAAAAAATGTTCACTTAACTATAAAATTTCACTAATAAGATGACGGTACCTGCAGTAAAATGTATATGTCACTTGTCGATTTCTGAAATAAAACTTTTATTATTGATGAGTTTTTCATAAAGTGTTTGGTTTTGCAGGGTTAGGAAATGCAACATCGAACGATGCTGTGATGGACAATCTGCTAGTAGGCGTGGCTCTGTTTTTGTCAGTGTCTAAATGGCGCTTGTCCACTTTCGCTTTGGAACTCCTCAGTTATTCCTCTAGTTTCACTTTTCCGCTCATATGGAAAGCTATTTAAGCATGTATTCGATATTCTTGATATCCAGCTTCAGGGCCATATACTAGTTCGCTCTTTGTTTTCACTAGTAAGCACATGCCTACTAGTTAGGCCTAGTTGTGTTACTAGTGCAGGACAGTAGTTTACAAGTATGGTTTAATGTATTATTATTATTATTATTTATTTTCTCTTTATTTAACCAGGTTGGTCTCATTGAGATTAAAAACCTCTTTTTCAAGAGAGACCTAGCCAAGACAGACAGCAGGAAAAAACACAAAGAAGTTCCAGACATACAAGGAAAGACAGAGTAGAAATTAAGCCAACATTTTGGATTTAACCATTTTTTGATGGTTAAGGATATGGAATACATGCTTAAACAGCTTTCCATACATGGAGCTTCATTGATGTCTCGTTTCCAGAAGCGTCTACCAGTGGTCATGGAGGACACCTGCGTGTCTGGATGTCGCTGGTGCAGAGCGTCCATGTGTCCCGCCATGAGCTGGCAAGACTGCGGGGAGAGGTTCCGCTGCCCATTTTGTGATAAGCTCACCGAAGGTAGTGCTGAACGCCGGCAAAGGTTCAGCTACAATGGTGCGAGTGCCCCAACTTATTTTTTCGGGTTACAAGCCTTCGCTTGATTGATTTAAAAACAATAATAAATGTTTTTATTGCTTCTTGTTGCGAGCCAAAATTTGAGGTACGAGGCAAGCTTCAGATACGCCCCCGCTCGTGTGAGGTGAAAAAAGAAATGTAGCAATTAAGTGGGCAAGTAGACCCACAGTTGTCGATACGCTTTCAGGCGTTTATTGAACAGCAATAAAGCAAAATGCAAAATGGTTGCCAGTCAGGGACCAGGAAACCATAGTAATAGGGTGGGTGTGGGTATTCACATTTTCACATTTCTCTTGGCTTGACTCCTGGGGCTGTATTGTAAAAACATGTCACTGATGGCGTAGTGGTGCATTCGCCTGACTTTGGTGCAGGTAGCGTGGCGTTCAGTTCCCACTCAGTGACGGTGTTAATGTGAGTGCAAGTGGTTGTTCGTGTCTATCTGTGCCCTGCTGCTGACTGGCGACCAGTTCAGGGTGTAGTCTGCCTTTCACCCAAAGTCAGCTCCAGCACCCTGCGACCCTGAACACGATAAGCGGTATTGAGAATGGATGGATAGATGTAAAAACATAATAATAGAAAATGTTAAAAAATAAACAGATTTTCTCAAGTGTGGCGGCTTATCCAAAACTTGGTCGTAACTCAAATTTTAGCTTGAAACACAAAGCAAATAATCGATCATATGATAACTCGTAACTTGAATAACTTTTAGTTCAAGGTACCACAGTACTGGTTCTTACAAGTCAACTTTTATCTTCAAGGCAGTGTTCTTCTGTCTTCTGCAGTGCCGTGGCAACACTACCAGCCTACAAACGGGGTGGATGGCTCCCGACTTGATTGGGAGCAGAGGCCTGAGCTCAACATGGGCTCCTACGAAATCCTCCATGCCCTCAAGGTGCCGTTCATGCCCTCTTTATTCAATGCTTAAATTGAGCAAGATTACATTTTGTAGGCATGTCTATCAGGAGTAGACCCACAAAAAAGTCTCAAAAACACATGTCCGAAAAGACACAGTAAGTCTGCTGTTCTGGTTTGAAGCAGCCATTTTGGGTGATTTTGGTCACAAGCTCTTTCCACCGGAATAGATCAGAAATTCAGCTCCCAAAGACAGTTTCACATGGCAATATGGAAGTTGGTAGGCATGTCTATCATGAGTAGACCCACAAAAGGTCTTAAATAGCCATGCCCAAAAAGACTCATGAAGTTTGCCATTTTGGTTTGAAGTGGGGCCATTATTTCAATTTCCAGAGGTCTATTCAAAGATGAACACGCCTTAAAAATTCAGCCTGGATTTAATGGAGCAACATTTTAGACATGTCTATCATGAGGAGACCCACAAAAAAAGTACCAAAAACCCATCCTGGGAATAACACCGGAAGTCTGCCACTTTGGCTTGAAGCAACCGTTGTAGGTTCATTTATTTGACCACCATTTACAGGGGATCCTATCGAGAAATGGTATCTGATTGATACCAAATTTGAACCACATAGACAGATGGGCGATGTTATATTATGAATATTTTGAGTTTTTGTCATTGCGTGACGGCGGAACATAGCGCCAAAGTTGGATGACTTGCTGTAAAACACTAAACCCTTAATAACTGAACCCCAGAGGTCAGATCTCGACGAAGACAAGATTCATAGGGGTTATTTTTTAGATGTAAAATCGCTAATAATAAATAACAATAAACATTTGTTCTGTGTTTTTTCCGTGTGTACGCACCAGGGTGAAGCAGCGGTGCTGCTTCTCGCCATTGATGTGTCGACAGCTGCGCTGAGAAGTGGCTATTTGCAATTTGTAATGCAACAAATACACACTCTGCTTGCCTCGCTGCACAGGTAAAACACACACACACACACGATAATGAAAAACACACATTAACCGCTAATTTGTCACAGAGATGTCCACGTGGGCCTGCTGACATACGACAGAAGAATTCAGCTGTACGACCTCAGCCCTGCTCTGTCCCGCCCGCACATGCTAGTCATGGCGGAGAGGTCGGAGGAGCTGCAACTTCCTGTCAGGGAGGGGCTAGTGCTCCCTCTACGGGACTGCATGGACAGCGTCGCCAGGTAAAATAAATATCAAAACTAAACAACAGAAACTAAAAACAGAAACTAAACAGAAAAAGCTAAACTAAACACAAACAGAAACTAAACTATAAAGCTAAAAAAACTGAAATAAAGTACTGCTAAGTCAACAGGTCAAAGAAGGACTGAAGAGGAGAGAACTTTTACTAATACTGTACCAGTAATAGTGCTATTTCTAATGAGAATTGATCAAATGCTAACATGCTAACACTTGGTAGGATAACACATTTCAAGATAGCTTGACTAGAGTATTTGCTGCGATATCTTTCTCTGTACTTAGCTTCTATTTCTTATGGGATCTGGTCAAATGCTAAAATGCTAACACGCAGTAGGTAGACGAAAACCGGACTACAGAAAACGCTCAGACCAGTTGATGAGGGTTTTATATCTCGTCCGGTATTCCGGTATTCTAATAAGAACTGACAACATGCTATCAGTTCGTCTACTAACAATGAGCATTCCCTGTATTCAGGTACAATTTCTCATGAGAATTGATAAAATGCTAACATGCTAGCCATTGGCATGGCAGCCTACAAGAAGATGACAACCTGAGTAGAGAAATTGCCATACATTTTCTCTGTATTGAGGTTCTATTCCTGATGAAAATGGATAAAATACTAACTCGCTAACAGATGGTATGCTAACACAGCAAGATAGCGATATGTATAGAGAAAGGGCTTTACATCTTTGCCTGTTTTAAGGCACTATTTCTCTTGCGAATTGATGAAATGCTAACATGCTAATAGTTGTTTGGTCCTGTGTAGCGTGTTGCAGCACATTCCCCAGTTAAGTCCAGAGTGTGACGACTCGGCCGTCATCCCCGTGGAGCTTCCAGTTAAAGCGGGACTGACCATCCTCCAGACGCTGGGCTGTCCAGGCAAGCTGCTGGTCTTCCACGCGTCTCCGCTCGTAGAAACGGAACAACCTTCCGCAGGCATCTTTGGGGCCAGCAAGCCAAAAGTAAGGCAAGGACCCTATTGATTTTTTTGGGAGGGAGTCAAGATGGCCTACTGTACGTAAATCAAAACAGCTACTTCCCCTCTCAGTCCATCTTCCAGCCACCAGAGGGAGCCGTCTCATTGGCTGAGGCTTGTGTTCGTCAGGGCTGTGGCATTCACCTGTTTGTACTCTCCCCGCAAAATGTGGGCGGAGCTTGGCCGGGCCACGTTCCCTATCTAACGGGTGGCGCACTGTATGCCTACGACCACTTGCAGGTACCTCTGAAGTTATTGTTCAAATACTAACAAACAGCAAGCTAGCAACCTGAGTAGAAAAAGCGCTGCGGCTGATTTACTAGGGTTTCACATCTTATCCTGTATTCAAGTACTATTTTTAATCTGAATTTATCAAATGCTAACATGGTAGCAATTGGTCTGATAACATATAACTAGACAGCAAACCGACTAGAGAAAGCAGTGAGGCCGATTTAAGGTTTTGTATGTTGGCCTGTATTCAAGTACTAATTGTAATGAAGTTTCTAAAATGTGTGAGCAGTTGCTTGACAAACATGTATGTGTTTATATACAGGGGGATTGGGACCGGGAGCGCTTCTGCCGAAATCTGAGGCGCATAGTGGAAGCTGATGTCGGCTACAAGGCAGAGCTTAGCCTGTTTGTTAGCAAAGGTTAGACTTGGAACCTCAACCCAACTCAATCCCTTACAAAATACCCACAATGCAACACTGTTGCCAGGCATGCGTGTTTCCGGCTGCTATGGACTCTTTGTGCCCAAGCCGAGCCCCAGCCAGGTCACTATGGCGACGCTGGACTGGCAAACAACACTGGCAATTGAAGTTGTGCACGACGCCGGTGTTCTGGACGAGAGGCGAGGTGTGGCCATACAGGTACAGCAGACTGGTGGTGGTCCGTGTTTTGCTTTTTCTTTGGCTTTTTTTGGCCACTCTTATGCCCTAAAGAAGGAGCTACGGCCAAAAAGTCATGTGAAGTACATTTGAAGATTACTTTATCAAAGTTAAGCTTGACTGTGTTGTTTTATTAAATTTAATTTCTCATGAGAATTGCTCAAATGCTAACATGCTAACAGTTAATATGCTAAGATATAGCAAGATAGCAACCTGAGGATAGAAAATGGTCAGACAAATTAATAAAGATTTAATATCTAGCCCTGTTGTTGGTTACATTTCAATTGGGAATTGATAAATTGCTAACATGCTAACATAGAGTAATATAGTGACCTGAGTGGACCAAGTGCTGAGGCTGATAGGTAGATAAGATTTTAGATGGTTTCGCAGAGTCTGGTAATATTTAAAATATGACTTGATCAAATGCTAACATGCTAACAGTTTGTATGCTAACATATAGCAAGATAGCAAACTGAGTGTGTTATTGGTACTATTTAAAATGAAAATTGATCAAATGCTAACAGTTCTTATGGTACTTTTTTCGTGTTAGCTGGTGATTTGTTTTTTCTTTAGCTTTGTCTGCTTATTTTCAGGCTGTCTTGGCATACAGCACAGAAACAGGCGAGCGGAGATCCAGGGTCCACACGCTGATGATGCGATGCTCGCGCCACCTGCAGGACACTTTCCGCCAGTACCAGGCACAGACGCTGCTGGCTTTCTACTGCAAAAAGAGTAAGGAAGGCACAAAAACACGGATAAACAGGAAGAGGGGGTGTTCAAACTCTTTCAGAATGTTGAAATAGGGATGCCGGCCTTAAAAAGTTGAGCAAAAAAACGTTTTATTCCAGAGATTTGCAAACTGTGATGCATGTAGGGCTGAAACGATTAATTGAATAACTCGAATAGGGATTCGAAAACTGTGACGCATGTAGAGCTGAAAGGATTAATCGAATAATTCGATTACAAAAAAGTCAAAGCAAAATCCCTGCCTCAAAGCTTTGTTGTGCTAATTTTTCCACACAGACTAATGTAACTCCAGACTCACACACCACTCTGTGGAGAAGTAGGTTGGAGGGATGGCAACTCAAGGTATCATCCATCCATCCATCCATCCATTTTCTGAGCCGCTTCTCCTCACTAGGGTTGCGGGCGTGCTGGAGCCTATCCCAGCTGTCATCGGGCAGGAGGCGGGGTACACCCTGAACTGGTTGCCAGCCAATCGCAGGGCACATACAAACAAACAACCATTCGCACTCAAATTCACACCTACGGGCAATTTAGAGTCACCAATTAATGCATGTTTTTGGGATGTGGGAGGAAACCGATGTGCCCGGAGAACTCAATGTATCAATGTTTGCTAATTTAATATCGTTAGAACGTATTCTAATGCCCTCACAAGTGGTCAAGGATAGTCACAGCTGCCGGTGTACTTTTCTGTCACTTTATTGAACAAAAAAGTACATTCATACATTTTCCGTACCGCTTATCCTCGCTAGGGTTGCGGGCGTGCTGGAGCCTATTGTTGGAGAGTTTGCGCCAATTGCCTGTTACCCAGGGCCCGAGGTCCAAATTGATAAACTTTTGCCAAACTCACCATTGCATGTTAATTTTTCTCTGAAATGGTCATTAACACTAATTAAGAAACTCACACAAGATTGCAATTTCTTCCGTCTTTTTATCTCAGAGTTCAGTAAAAGTACAGAGTTACAGAAATCTGGGCTGTTTTCTCTCTCTCCCTGAAGCCGACGTCTTACCTGCGCCGCAGGGAGGCGAAAAAGAGCGCTTTTCCCTCTTAGCCCTTATAATTTGAAGAGTACATGACAATACAAGTGCAGGAGGGGCAAGTCATCCTCGCGTTGTTCCATCTTATCCTTATCTGGGTGTCCTCTGATGGCGCCATCCTGTGACAAATAAACCACACAACCACTGAGCTCCCCGTCGCCAAGGTTACTTTCAGGCCACATCTAGTTTTAAGCAAGCAGTACTAAATAAAAAATATATGGATAATATAACACTATCCCAGCTGACTCTGGGCATGAGGCGGGGTACACTGTGAAGTGGTCGCCAACCAATCGCAGGGCAGACATAAACAAACAACCATTTACACCTACGGCCAATTTAGAGTCTTCAATTAACCTACTGTGCATGTGTTCGGGATATGGGAGGAAACCGGAATACCCGGAGAAAATCCACGCAGGCACGGGGAGAACATGCAAACTCCACACAGGCGAGGCCGGATTTGAACCTGGGTTCTCAAAACTATGAGGCGGATGTGCTAACCAGTCGTCCACCGCACATCTTGGCGCACACTCAAAACTGAAGATCAGTATTTTTAAAAAATAATAATTTTAATCTTATTGTATTTATATTTTCACAAGTCTTGGGCTTTTTAGGCTAATCTGGGACCTTGGGCATTTAATTTCATGCCATATAATGTGTAAATGTATATTGGTATGACAATAAAATTCATTGAATCCTTGAAAAAAAATAATAATAATACGCACGTTCATGCACGAGCTGTTATGGCCACAACTGATCCCAACATGTCAACTGGCTAACGGTTAGCCAGTTGACAGCCAGCAGCTCACCTGAGCTCACGACAGCCAACTCTACACTTTCTTTCGCTGACTCCCATGTCAATCACCAGGCCAGGCCCCTCTTTTTAAGGCTACGCACACTCAAAGAAACACAGATATAGTGTCGAATGTGAGGACAGCGACCTCAAGTAGACAACAACTATTTTTGTACCTTACATGCACATTTTGTTGTTTAATAATGCAAAATACTTTTGATCCGATTAATAAATGGGATATTCGGGAAAATTTGAGATTCTAAAAATTTTTGATAGTTGCACCCTAGACGCGTGCAACCCTATGGGTGAGCAAGTGCCCTCCATGGGGTACGTGATATTTAAAAGTGCAACGGTAGTGTGGTATAGTAATTACATATTACATTGACTGTAAACAGGGTATATTTTCCCTCCGTTTTCAGTGTACTGTGCAGTTTTGGAGCGCCCCCTGCAAGATCTGCGTGAGGAGCTTCAGAGGGATCTGACGGAGGCGTTGGCGTCCTACCGCCGTCACGGTTGCTCCGCTTCGGCGTGGGTCTCCTCAGGCCAGCTGGTTCTGCCTCGGGGTCTGCGAGCTCTGCCCGTCTATGTCAACAGTCTGAGAAAGAGCGATGTGCTGCTGCCTGGCCTGCGCAGCTCTGTGCATCGCCGGCTGAGGCTGCGCTGCCGGGTGCTCGGCTTGGACGCCGCAGCCTGCGCCATGCACTTCTACCCCATGCTGATTCCTCTGGTACGTAAGCCAAAGTAAAAGCCAAAGACTCTAGTGAAGTTAAACCTTGCTGAAGTGGCCATTTGAACATCACAGTAAGTATTTATACTTACTTTTTACACATTTTATTGATGTCTCATTAATTTGTTAATTCACTTATTGTAAATTATTAAATACATAAATGTAAGTAAAATAAACAATTTTACATTGTATTTTATTAAATCAGCAGTTAACCGATCATAATTAGATTATGTGTGTTAAGTGTTTTAGAAATATGCATACATTATTTAATCTATTCAAATAAACTAGTTTACATGTACTTAAAATACAAACATATTTTATTATTAAAATAAAGTTTTAGTAAAGTAAAAAAGACACTAAAACAAATATCAGTAAAAGAAATAACTTTACATTTTATTTAATTCCATAATTGGTTAATTAATTGACTAAATGAATTACCAGTATTAATTATTTCATTAATAAAATAAGATGCTTGGCATAAAATATAAAGATATTAATAAAATAAACAACTTTGTTTGATAAATATTTTTAATGAATTATTACATTCATTAGTAAAAAATGAAAAATAATTATTTTGTTAAATAAACAATTTTAAATAAAATAAACGTTTTAGTCAAATTTTTATTTGATTGAATATTTGTTAGCAAGTATTGTAATATTATTGAATTAAAATTATTGAATAAAAATTAACAAATTATTATTTTACTTTTTTTGATATCACACAAAATACCCCAGGCAAAAAAAAAGCCAAAGAAAAAGCAAACATACGGTGAGGTGAATTTTCACGAGATTTCCTATTTCGCGTGTGATGACGATTTGCACTGTGCTTCCGTGTGTGTCATAATACATTCCATTTCCTGTCCTTTGGTTATTGTGACTAATTTCCTCTTTTGGCAAAAAAAACAACAACCTGAAAAAGCCTAAGAAAAAGCAAAAACAATTCATTTTATCTCTTTCAGCCACTGTCGCTCACCGGAAATGTGAAGGAAGAGGAGGAGGAGGGGGCTCTACGTTGTTCCGCCGCCAGCCTGCATCCGGGTAGGATGTATTTGCTGCATGCCCCCAACACCCTCCTGCTCTGGGTGGGCGCCCGCGTCCCAGCATGCACTTTGGTGGAGCTCTTCAACGTGAGATGCTTAATGTCCCTGCCCTCTGGAGAGGTAACCTGTTTTTTCTGTTCACTACAACTTAAAATAATATTTATTTTCTGTTTAAGAGAGCGGGAGAACATTTGCAACTTTTTATTAAAAATTATACGACATTTGGATGTAAAATTACCCTAAAAGGCACTCTTCAAACAAAAACGGAGGCTTCGTGTGTCTTTTCAGGCATGGCTTCTTGAGACTTTTTTGTGGGTCTCCCTATGATAGACTACCAAATTTTATGTTGCTATCTGATACTCTTCAGAAGCTGAATTTTAAAATATTCTGGTAGTCTTTGATGGACCCCTAGAGATGACCAAAATGAGACTAAAATAGTTGCTTCAGACAAAAATGTTAGACTTCCTGTCTCTTTTCAGGCATGGCTACTTTTTTGTAGGTCTACTCATGATTAGAGTTGGGCATCGAGAATTGATAACCGATTGGAACCGGGGCTAACGTTCCAGTTCTCCCGGAATCGTTCAAATGTAAAAATTTCAGTTCCCAGTTTCGATACCCACAGTCCGCCGACCCCGAAGAAGTGCCGAAAACCAATGAAGAAGCGGCGAAAACCAACGAAGAAGAACGAGCACAAAGACGTGCTTGTCCCCAAAGGCGACCGCGAACAAAGGTCTGTCTTAACTTTGTTAAAATTAATGACCAGTCGCCTCAGTGCAACACTTGGAATAAGATTACATTGTGCAAAGGAAGGAGGCTTTCACGGTGTGTAGCGTCTGATGTGCTCCGAGTTCATAGGTTTGATATTGATACTGGTTATAAAGAACCCCGAGTCAAATGTTCATTTTAGTCCATGCTGCGGGCTGCTAAGAAAATGGATGTTCATAATTTGGACAACCTTTATTTAACCCATGCAAACTTTTTTGACCCACCCCCTTAAAAGAATCGGAATAGAGAATTGTTTGGAACCGGAATCACAATAAGGACCTGGAATTGGGACCGGAGTCGCTCAAATTCATACAATCCCCAACTCTACTCATGATAGACTTGCCCACCAAATTTCATGTTGCTACATGACGCTGTCTGTGATGGCTGAATTTTTAAAATATTCCACTAGGAGGAGTTCATCTTCAGTGCTGGAAAGATTAGTTTGGAAATGTAGTTGGTTACAATTACAAGTTACACTGTTGAAAATATAATCATTTAATAACTTTTTCAATGACTTTCTTCAAGTAACATAACTAATTACATTTGATTACATTTTGATTACTTGGACCCTTGGATGTTTCCTCTAAAAAAGTGGCTCAAAACCATCGATCATCATTTTGAATTAACCACATATTTGTTATTTAAACAAATAATAAACTGATAACAAAACATGATGAAATTTAAACACCTAATAATTTTTTTTATTACACTGTATGTGTACAGCATTTGGAAAACCACCATAACATGTTGACGTGGTGACAAATCTGCCCAATTTAGACAATAGTGCTTCATATGACAACCCAGATACGTAAGTGAAAGTTCCATAAAAAGTCAAAAATTATATATATGAAACTCTTCAAAAGTCAATGGGCCTCAGTCACTTATAAATGCGTAGAAATGTTCTCACTCTGTGCACAGGTTCTGGTGCGTAACCCTTCAAAATAAACGGGTAAAAAAAAAATAATAATAATTTTAAAAAACCTGACGCTTGGCTTTGGTTCAGTAGGTAGATCGGGTCGTCCAGTGACCGAAAGGTAGCTGGTTTGAATCCCGGCTCCGACTGTCCGCATGTCGAAGTGTCCTTGGGCAAGACACTGAACCCTAATTTTCTCCCAGTGGACCTGGCAGCGCCCTGCATGGCAGCAGCCGCCCATTGGTGTATGAATGTGTGTGTGAATGGGTGAATGTGAGGCTTTGTAAAGCAGTTTGGGCACTGTGATGGTGTAGATAAAGCGCTATATATTATGGTTTTATTCTCTCTTAATAGTATAGTTTGATTATGTATCCTGTATTATATTGTCTTGTAGATGTATTTTACTGCTTTTTACATCATGGCCAGGGGACTACAGATGAAAACTAGCCTTCTGGCTAATTCTGGCTTTTTTAACCATGTGTACGTCATGTGTTTTATGAAATTGCATTGTCCCTTTTCAAAAATAAACTGATAAACTGATATAAGTGCAGTCCATTTAATGCAGCCCTATGGGGGGCACAAGCCAACTGTAGCCTGGTCCCAAGCCCGGATAAATGCAGAGGCTTGCGTCAGGAAGGGCACCCGGCTTAAAAGTTTGCCAAACAAATATGAGCGTTCATGTATAATGTTATGTATAATGTGATTAGCGGCTATGCCCCACAGGTAGGATGCGACCTAGAGGTGAAAGAGAAATTTTGGAAGGAGCTAGACAAAGTAGTTCTGAGCATCCCAGACAGCGAGAGAGTCGTGTTTGGTGCAAATTGCAATGGACATGTTGGTGAAGGAAACAGGGGCAATGAAGAAGTGATGGGTAAGTACGGCTTCCAGGAAAGGAACTTGGAGGGACGGATGGTGGTAAACTTTGCAAAAAGGATGGAAATGGCTGCAGTGACCACTTTTTTCCAGAAGAGGCAGGAACATAGGGTGACCTACAAGAGCGGAGGTAAAACCACGCAGTTGGATTACATTTTGTGCAGACGATGTAATCTGAAGGAGGTTACCGACTGTAAAGTAGTGGTAGGGGAGAGTGTGGCTAGACGGCATAGGATGGTGGGGGGTAAGATGACGCCGGTGGTGAGGAGGAAGATTAAGAAGACAAAGGCAGATCAGAGAACCATGTGGTGGAAGCTGAGAAAGGAAGAGTGTGAGTGAGTGTGGCTTTTCGCGAAGTGGTGAGACAGACTCTCGGTGGACACGAGGAGCTTTCAGAAGACTGGACCACTACAGCAAAGGTGATCAGAGATACAGGCAAGAGAGTACTTGGTGTATCTTCTGGCAGGAAAGGAGAGAGGGAGACTTGGTGGTGGAACCTCACAGTACAGGAAATCATACAAGGAAAGAGGTGAGCTAAGAAGAAATAGGACACTGAGAGGACCGAGGAGAGGCAAAAGGAATACATTGAGATGCAATGTAGGGCACAGGTAGAGGTGGCAAAGGCCAAACAAGAGGCATATGGTGACATGAATGCCAGGTTGGACACTAAAGAAGGAGAAGAGGATCTCTACAGGTTGGCCAGACAGAGGGATTGAGATGGGAAGGATGTGCAGCGGGTTAGGGTGGTTAAGGATAGAGATGCAAATGTGTTGACTGGTGCCGGTAGTGTGCTGGACAGATGGAAAGAAGACTTTGAAGAGTCGATGAATGAGGAAAATGAGAGAGAAGGAAGAGTAGAAGAGCTAAGTGTGGTGGACCAGGAAGTGGCAATGATTAGTAAGGGGGAAGTTAGAAAGGCACTAAAGAGGATGAAAAATGGAAGGCAGTTGGTCCTGATGACATTCCTGTGGAGGTATGGAAGCATCTAGGAGAGGTGCCTGTGGAGTTTTTAACCAGCTTGTTCAACAGAATTCTCGCGGGTCAGAAGTTGCCCGAGGAATGGAGGAAAAGTGTGCTTGTGCCCATTTTTAAGAACAAGGGTGATGTGCAGAGCTGTGGGAACTATAGAGGAATAAAGTTGATGAACCACACAGTGAAGTTATGGGAAACAGTAGTGGAGGCTAAACTCAGGACAGAAGTGAGTATTTGCAAGCAACAGTATGTTTTCATGCCTAGAAAGAGTACCACAGATGCATTATTTGCCTTGAGGATGTTGATGGAAAAGTACAGAGAAGGTCAGAAGGAGCCACATTTTGTCTTGGTGGATCTAGAGAAAGCCTATGACAGTGTACCCAGAGAGGAACTCTGGTACTGAATTCAGAAGTCTGGCGTGACAGAGAAGTATGTTAGAATAATACAAGGCATCTATGAGGGCTGCAGAACAGTGGTGAGCTGTGCTGTAGGTGTGACAGAGGAGTTTAAGGTGGAGGTGGGACTGCATCAGGGATCAGCCTTGATCCCCTTCCTGTTTGCACTGCATAAGATGTTCTCCCCGTGCCTGCGTGGGTTTTCTCCGGGCACTCCGGTTTTTCCCCACATCCCAAAAACATGCATGGTAGGTTAATTGACAACTCTAAATTGCCTGTAGGTGTGAATGTGAGTGCGAATGGTTGTTTATTTATATGTGCCCTGCGATTGGCTGGCAACCAGTTCAGGGTGTACCCTGTCTCCTGCCCGATGATAGCTGGGATAGGCTCCAGCACACCCGTGACCCTAGTGAGGAGAAGTGGCTCAGAAAATGGATGGATGGATAGATGGTAGGAAGTACATACAGTAATTGATGTATCCACTTTTTGTGACATTTTTGTTTGTTGGTGTGCCGTGAGATTTTTCAATTGCAAAATATGTGCCTTGGCTCCATAAAGGTTGTAAATCACTTCCCTAGAGGCTCAAAAAGGCTCAGACCATTACTGGCTAACTTTGATTGTTTCCTGTGTTGTGGTGTTTGTAAAGACCAAGCTGCCTGTTCTTGACACCCCCTTGTCAGTCGCTGTTCGATCCCTCGTCGATGCACTGGACTTGAAGGTCCCATGCTTCCGCCAGGTGAGCCTGCAACTAAACACTCTAACACGTCGCGACATTTGCTTTAACAGTCGTGTGGAAATCCGCTGTTCCCGCAGTTGCTTCTGGTGAAGCAAGGCGACGCAGGTGAGGAGCTCCTGCAGCGCCACCTGGTGGAGGATAAGAGTCCCAACGGCGGCGCGTCATACGCCGACTTCCTCTACCACTTGCACGTCACCTCTGTGCGCTTACTGCACTGACCCACAGAGACAGAGTACAAACCTTTATTGAACATTGTCTATATTTATTTTCAATTCATTAATGGCTCTGTGCAAATAAACACAGTGGAAAGACTCAGGAAAACAGGTCTGTCTGGAAGTAAATTTTTATTTGAGATGCAATTATGGCTCATAATTAACCTGTTGGCACAGTTTGGGGATTTGTTTTGTCTGGTAGCTGTCATTCTATACTTGAACGCCAGAGGCTGCTAGAGAGCTGCGCCGTGGCAAGACCAGTACCTGGAGGAACCATGCCTTTCAAAATAATGTACAAATTAGGTAAGGATGATAAAATATCAAAAGTGGGTTAGGATTTCAAGACCAGGTGTGTTCTTATTGACCTGGTGAAGACGTTAATCCGTACTTTCCTTCCTTCCTTTCATACTACTCTTGGTTCCTTACTTTCTTCCTTCACACTTTCTGGCATCCTTCTTTCCTTGCTTTGATAACATCTTAAATTCTTTCCTCTATCCTTCAGTCTCGCTTTCATACTATCATTTTCTTCCTGCCATCCATCCATCTTTCCTCCCTTCCTTCCATTCTATCCTTCTTTTCATACCAGCCTTGATTCCCCCTTCCTTCCTCCTATCATCTGTCCTACCTTCCTTCCATCATCCTTCTGTCCATTAACACATCCTTGTTTACTTCCTTTCAGCCGTCCTTCTGGCTTCCATTCTTTCTTTTCCTATCTCCTTGATTTCTTAATTCCATCCATCCTTCTTACATTCCTTTCTTCCTTCTCTCATCTGTCCCACCTTCCATACTTGCTTCTTCCCTTTATCTTTCCTTTCATTCACACCTCCATGTTTCATTCCATCCGCCCATCCTTCTTACCTTCCCTGTTTCCTTTATTACGATCCTTTTCCTTCCTCCCATCCATCCAAGCGTCCTTCTTTCCTTCCTTTCATACCAGCCTTGATTCATGCTTTCCTTCCTAACCTTCTTTCAACCATACTACCTTTTCCTTCATCCTTCCTTTCAAACCTTGTTACCTTTCATCCATTCATGTTGTCCTTCCTTACTTCCTTCAATCATTTGTCCTACCTTTATATCCCTCCCTCTTTCCTTCATCCTTCCTTCCTTCCATACCATCCTTGTTACCCGCCTTCCTTCCATTCATATCCTTGTTTTTACTTCCTTCCATCTCCTTCCTTTCATACCATCATTGTTTATGTCCTTACATTTTTCCTACCTTGCTTTCATACCATCCTTGGTCCTTTACTTACATCCACCCATCCTGTCTTCGTTCCATACCAGCCTTGGTTCCTCCCTTCCTTCCATCACCAATTGGACCTTCCATCCTACATCTGTTTAATACATCCAAGTTACCTTTCTTCATTCCATTCATTCTCTTTACTTCCTTCCATCCATTCAGGCTTCCTTCTTTAACTTACTTCCATACATTGTTTCCTTTCCTTCCACGCTCTTTCCATAGATACAGTCCCCTCCAAAAGTATTGGAATGACAAGGCCAATTCCTTTGTTTTTGTTGTATACTGAAGACACTTGGGTTTCAGATGAAAAGATGACTATGAGACAAAAGGTCAGAGTTCCAGCTTTTATTTCATGGTATTTACATCTAGATGTTTTAAACAACTCAGGACAGAGCACCTTTTGTTTGAAGCCACCCACTTTTCAAGTAAGCAAAAGTATTGGAACATGTGACTGATGGGTGTTTCTAGTTGCTCAGGTGTTACCTTTGGGATTGATTGCTTAAACATTAGTGCATGTTTTTGGCTCTGGGTTTCACCTGTGAAAACTGCATTTGCTGTTAAGCAAACATGAAGACCAGAGAGCTGCTGTCTATGGGAAAAAAAACAAACCATTTTGAAGCTGAGAGAAGAGGGAAAATCGATCAGAGCTATTGCACAAACATTGGGCATAGCCAATACAACAATTTGGAATGTCTTGAAAAAGAAAGAAAGTACTGGTATACTGAGCAACAGATATCGAACAGGTCGGCCAAGGGTATCAACAGCAGTTGATGCCAGAAACATTATGAGAGCTGTGAAGAAACACCCAAAGACAACCATCAGTGACATCACTGCTAACCTCCAAAGGGCAGGGGTGAAACTATCACAATCCACTGGTCGAAGAAGACTTTGAGAGAAGAAATTTACAGGCCATACCACAAGATGCAAACCACTCATCAGCAAAAAGAATCGGAAGGCCAGATTAGATTTTGCAAAGACGTACAGAGATGAGCCACAAAGGTTTTGGAACAACGTTTTATGGACTGATGAGACCAAGATTAACCTTTACCAAAGTGATGGAAAGGTCAAAGTAGGAGAAGAAAGGATCTTTCTATGATCCAAAACACACAAGCTCATCTGTGAAGCATGGTGGAGGTAATGACATGGCTTGGGCTTGCATGGCTGCTTCTGGAAGGGGCTCACTAGTGTTTATTGATGATGTAACTCATGATGGTAGCAGCAGAATGAATTCTGAAGTCTACAAAACCATTTCGTCTGGCAATTTACAGGAAAAGGCATCCAAACTAATCAGACGACGCTTCATTATGCAACAAGACAATGACCCAAAACACACTGCCAACACAACAAAGGACGTCATCAGGGAGAAAAGTGGAAGGTTGTAGACTGGCCAAGTCAATCACCGGACCTTAACCCAATAGAGCATGCATTTTACCTCCTGAGGAGGAGACTGAAGGGGCGAAACCCCCAGAAACAAACAAGAACTGAAAGAGGTTGCAGTAAAGTACTGGAAAAGCATTTCAAATGAAGAATGCAACAGTCTCGTGCAGTCAATGGGGTCGCAGGCTTGATGCAGTTATTGCAAATAAGGGTTATGCCACCAAATATTAAATGTTATTCACATGAAGTTAATTTAATAATGTCTGTTCCAATGCTTTTGCTCACATGAAACGTGGGTGGCTTCAAACAAAAGGTGCTCTGTCCTGAGTTGTTTAACACATCTAGATGTAAATACCTTGAAATAAAAGCTGGAATTCTGAACTTTTGTCTCATATTCATCTTTTGATCTGAAACACCAATGTCTTCAGTATACAACAGAAACAAAGGAATTTACCTTTCCGTTCCAATATTTTTGGAGCGGAGTGTACTTCCTTCCTCCCTTCCATACCAAGCATGTTACCTTCTTTTAATTCTTCCTACTTACCTCCATCCCTTCTTTTCTTCCTCCCTTATTTCCATTACATCCTTATTGCCTTCTACCCTCCTTTCATTCATTCTTTCCTCAGTTAAGTTAATTTAAAAAGTGTATACCTGCTTATGACCCACCCTGCAGTTACAAGCAATTAGTCTGGGATCTATTGATTATTATCATTATTAGGATTAATAAGTAAGCTTGGTTTGTTGAAACAAAGTAAAAAAATAAAATAAAAAAAGTAAATGGACAAACAGTAAAAAAAAAAAAAAAAAAAGTTACAAAAAAAACGTTCAAAAATATATTGGAAAGCGCAAACAATCTTATTTTGATACAGCTGAAGGTCTGAACCGGAAGTGTGTTTGAGCTTCTTACGGCTACCTTGACTATGGGGGCTGGTCGAGCGAGCGAGCTGTCAACCGAGAGAGAGGGACAGCGAGGGAGAGACCTTATGTGATTGGCTCGGTGTTTCCCGATTAAACCTCGCCGTCACTCGGCCTCGCCTCCTCCTCCAGTGCCGGACAAACTACTTTGTTTTTAAGTGGCTACTGGGCGGACCTGTTGTGTGTGGTTTTTTCCCCCCCCCTCACCGGCCAACTGACGACATTTTACCGGGGGCGGGGAGGCAAAGAAGAAGAAAACGGAGAAGAAGAAGAAGAAGGGGGAAACATGGCTACGACAACCTGTACAAGATTCACTGACGAGTATCAGCTGTATGAGGAACTTGGCAAGTGAGTCACAACCGGACACTGCCTTCTGAGCTCGGCGACTGTCGTCCCTTGGCGGCGTGTGGGCTGTCGCGGAGCTCCCGGGCCAGCCAACGTGGATGCGTGGGCGTGCGTGTGACTACGTGCGCGCGCCGTGGCTGTTTTTGTGTGCGCGCACGCATGTGTGCGTTTTGTGGATGACTGCTCTCAAAACACACGACACGCGTGTTTTTAAAATTTAAACACAATAATCTGTGGCGTGGCACATTTTCTTGATTAAATATTGTTATTGCTAATAATTTGTATGTCGTAACAAACTGTTTGTGAATGATAACATATCATATTGTTATTTTCCTAATTTTGTTTTAAAGTATTTATCTGTTACGCAAACAATTTTTTTGTTTCACAAATTCGACTTATTTAGATTTTTTAAAATCAATATTCTGTTTTATAGAAAGTATTTTACTTCTTTTTCGTATTTATATCCTTTAAAAACGTGTGTGTATATATATATATATATATATATATATCAGAATCATCTTTATTTGCCAAGTATGTCCAAAAACACACTAGGAATTTGTCTCCGGTAGTTGGAGCCGCTCTAGTACGACAACAGACAGTCAATTGACAGAGAACACTTTTGAGACATAAAGACATTGAGAAAAACAGTCACTGAGCAGTAAAGGGTTGCTAGTTATCTGGTAATGCCGGTACATTTTTTTTTG